>NC_092147.1:61229558-61529558 GCF_045791955.1 Oncorhynchus clarkii lewisi
AAACTTCATGTTATACCCTTCCCCAGTTATATGTCTATTTTAAAAAACAGTTAAGTCTCTTAACTTAGGACATGTATTTACATGCTAGGTTCTAATTCAATCCAAGGCAATAACAAATATATATTTTAATTAATATAGTACAAAATCATTGTTTATACATCTATTTCTATTGATTGGTGAGTGTCCCAAACCCCATAAAAATAAAAAATAAAGCAATTAATGATTTTTGAAGAAAATATAAAATGCAATATTATCTCAATAGATCATCTTGAGATGTTCTGTAATTACATTCAAAGATACTGATCTATTTAGTAGTTGTATTTATCTTTCAAACATCTTTCTCCAAAAAATTCTGTCCCACCTTTTGATGTCATTACCGAAACACACACATTAAAAGACTATAGAATGAATGTGCCACACCCTTACACCCTGCCACACCCTTACAAATGTCACCAGGTAATGGGATTGCACCCCTTTCCAGCATGGCCACATGGTGAGAAGCCTGTCTGCATACATTTTGGAGACAATTAGTGAACCATTTGGTAAATCTTCATGTATTTTTAAGAACTGTCACTACTGAGCATTTCATTTATCAAGAAATATGTAAAGTACGTTGTCAGGACTAAAATATATGTTTTTTGGGATGTACAGTGCCTTGCAAAAGTATTCTTCCCCTCTGAATTATTTCCTATTTTGTTGCATGTAATTTAAATATATTTTTATTTGGATTTCATGTAATGGACATACAGTGCCTTGCGAAAGTATTCGGCCCCCTTGAACTTTGCGACCTTTTGCCACATTTCAGGCTTCAAACATAAAGATATAAAACGTAATTTTTTTGTGAAGAATCAACAACAAGTGGGACACAATCATGAAGTGGAACGACATTTATTGGATATTTCAAACTTTTTTAACAAATCAAAAACTGAAAAATTGGGTGTGCAAAATTATTCAGCCCCCTTAAGTTAATACTTTGTAGCGCCACCTTTTGCTGCGATTACAGCTGTAAGTCGCTTGGGGTATGTCTCTATCAGTTTTGCACATCGAGAGACTGACATTTTTTCCCATTCCTCCTTGCAAAACAGCTCGAGCTCAGTGAGGTTGGATGGAGAGCATTTGTGAACAGCAGTTTTCAGTTCTTTCCACAGATTCTCGATTGGATTCAGGTCTGGACTTTGACTTGGCCATTCTAACACCTGGATATGTTTATTTTTGAACCATTCCATTGTAGATTTTGCTTTATGTTTTGGATCATTGTCTTGTTGGAAGACACATCTCCGTCCCAGTCTCAGGTCTTTTGCAGACTCCATCAGGTTTTCTTCCAGAATGGTCCTGTATTTGGCTCCATCCATCTTCCCATCAATTTTAACCATCTTCCCTGTCCCTGCTGAAGAAAAGCAGGCCCAAACCATGAAGCTGCCACCACCATGTTTGACAGTGGGGATGGTGTGTTCAGCTGTGTTGCTTTTACGTCAAACATAACATAAAAAGTTCAATTTTGGTTTCATCTGACCAGAGCACCTTCTTCCACATGTTTGGTGTGTCTCCCAGGTGGCTTGTGGCAAACTTTAAACAACACTTTTTATGGATATCTTTAAGAAATGGCTTTCTTCTTGCCACTCTTCCATAAAGGCCAGATGTGCAATATACGACTGATTGTTGTCCTATGGACAGAGTCTCCCACCTCAGCTGTAGATCTCTGCAGTTCATCCAGAGTGATCATGGGCCTCTTGGCTGCATCTCTGATCAGTCTTCTCCTTGTATGAGCTGAAAGTTTAGAGGGACGGCCAGGTCTTGGTAGATTTGCAGTGGTCTGATACTCCTTCCATTTCAATATTATCGCTTGCACAGTGCTCCTTGGGATGTTTAAAACTTGGGAAATCTTTTTGTATCCAAATCCGGCTTTAAACTTCTTCACAACAGTATCTCGGACCTGCCTGGTGTGTTCCTTGTTCTTCATGATGCTCTCTGCGCTTTTAACGGACCTCTGAGACTATCACAGTGAAGGTGCATTTATACGGAGACTTGATTACACACAGGTGGATTGTATTTATCATCATTAGTCATTTAGGTCAACATTGGATCATTCAGAGATCCTCACTGAACTTCTGGAGAGAGTTAGCTGCACTGAAAGTAAAGGGGCTGAATAATTTTGCACGCCCAATTTTTCAGTTTTTGATTTGTTAAAAAAGTTTGAAATATCCAATAAATGTCGTTCCACTTCATGATTGTGTCCCACTTGTTGTTGATTCTTCACAAAAAAATACAGTTTTATGTCTTTATGTTTGAAGCCTGAAATGTGGCAAAAGGTCGCAAAGTTCAAGGGGGCCGAATACTTTCGCAAGGCACTGTACATGAAATTGGTGAAGCGAAAAAATAAATAAAAAACTTAAAAATACGGAAAAGTGGTGTGTGCATATGTATTCACCCCCTTTGCTATGAAGCCCCTAAATAAGATCTGGTGCAACCAATTACTTTCAGAAGTCACATAATTAGTTAAATAATGTCCCCCTGTGTGCAATCTAAGTGTCACAGGATCTGTCACATGATCTCAGTATATATACACCTGTTCTGAAAGGCTCCAGGGTCTGCAACACCACTAAGCAAGTGGCACCACCAAGCAAGCGGCACCATGAAGACCAAGGAACTCTCCAAACAGGTCAGGGACAAAGTTGTGTAGAAGTACAGATCAGGGTTGAGTTATGAAAAAATATCAGAAACTTTGAACATTCTACGGAGCACCATTAAATCCATTATTTAAAAAATGGAAAGAATATGCACCACAACAAACCTGCCAAGAGAGGGCCGTCCACCAAAACTCACAGACCAGGCAAAGAGGACATTAATCAGAGAGGCAACAAAGAGACCAAAGATAACCCTGAAGGAGCTGCAAAGCTCCACAGCGGAGATTGGAATATCTGTCCATAGGACCACTTTAAGCCGTACGCACCACAGAGCTGGGCTTTATGGAAGAGTGGCCAGAAAAAAGCCATTGCTTAAAGAAAAAAAAATAAGCAAACCCATTTGGTGTTCGCCAAAAGGCATGTGGAGACTCCCCAAACAAATGGAAGAAGGTACTCTTGTCAGATGAAACTACAATTTAGCTTTTTGGCCATCAAGAAAAACGCTATGTCTGGCGCAAACCCAACACCTCTCATCACCCCGAGAACAATATGGGGGCAGCACCATACTGTGGGGATGTTTTTCATCGGCAGGGAATGGGAAACTGGTCAGAATTGAAGGAATGATGGATGGTGCTAAATACAGGGAAACTCTTGAAGGAAACCTGTTTCAGTATTCTGGAGATTTGAGACTGGGACAGAGGTTCACCTTCCAGCAGGACAATGACCCTAAGCATACTGCTAAAGGAACACTTGAGTGGTTTATGGGGAAACATTTAAATGTCTTGGAATGACCTAGTCAAAGCCCAGACCTCAATCCAATTGAGAATCTGTGGTATGTCTTAAAGATTGCTGTACAACAGTGGAACCCATCCAACTTGAAGGATCTGGAGGAGCCTTGAAGAATGGGCAAAAATCCCAGTGGCTAGATGTGCCAAGTTTATAGAGACATACCCCAAGAGAATGCAGCTGTAATTGCTGCAAAAGGTGGCTCTACAAACTATTGACTTTGTATAGTGAATAGTTATGCATGCTGAAAGTGGAAGGAATATTGTGTAAATCAAATTATGCAACCCCCCCAAAAAATCTATTTTAATTCCAGGTTTTAAGGCAACAAAATAGGAAAAATGCCAAGGGAGTGAATACTTTCACAAGCCACTGTACATTTGTCCAAATTAAAGAGATCCAGTCATGTGTTAGCTATGGGGATTCTTTTAAAGTCAAAATTGTCAAAATTATCCAAACCAAAACTGTCACAACGGAAACAATTGACAGCATAGAGATAGATATATAGTGGCCTCATCTTTGTATCTGTGCCATTATGGCATCTGTAACAGCTCGGCAGCACCATTGAGGCTATCTCCATTTAAAAGTTGCATGCGCCTTGCTCTACCAACTGAGCTTATCATGTGGGTAGCGGACAAGTGCACACTTCAGGAAAAAGTGTAGATATTGAGATGCATAGCCAGCAGGGGGGCTCAAACCCTTCAAGAACCCAATCTATTTGGCCATAACATAGACGTGTATAATGTCCTGGACTGTAACGTACTGTGTGCTACTGAACTATACTCCTACAATACTATACGTTTATTGATCAGGTACACAGATTAGCATATGTTATTGCAGGTGCAGGTAAAATGCTTTCGTTTGTAGTTCCAAAAGTGCCTTAATATGTAGCAATACAAACAAAACACACATATTCCAAAAATAAAGAAATCCCCGCCCAGTTGACTACTTTTAAATGGTGGAAGCCCTCAATGGCAATGTCTATACTAAAAATGAGTTATCCATCTAGAGTCCTCCATTTATCTCTGTGATTGATAACGAAGCACCTGTTATTTTGTCAAAATAAAATAGGTAATGTGATAATTTAAACATCAAACAACATAATTAATTAGATGCATAAGTAAATCAGTCAACACGTTCCAGAATCATACAATCAACATTGAACATTTTACAGAAAACAATAGAGATGAACAACGTAGTAAAAACATGGATTTTTAACACTTTTTTAAATATATAATTTGGTATGCAAATACAATTTCTACAAGTATTCTGTAATAGAAGGTTAATCAAAATGATCACTACTGTGTATGGTTCATTGCATTGGTTCATTGTATTGAAATACTGAAATACCTCATTTACATACAGTACCAGTCAAATGTTTGTACACATCTACTCATTCAAGGGTTTTTCTTTATTTGAACTATTGAGGCTTTGATAAAAAAAAAAGTGTGCACTACTGGCACCTGCTGGTAAAAATAATTTAGAGCATTATTATTAGCAGTATTATTGTTGATGTCCCACACTCCATAGCGCATGCGCAGCATAGCTTTTTTGTCTTACACCAAACCAATGCCTAACCAATCAGGTGGTTGTTTGACGAAACAAAGCTTCAGACATCATTTATCACGTGCTTCTGATAAAATGATACAGGCATCAGCACACTGCTTCAGAGTACACTGCTTAGCGATTTCGACGCACGCCTCGGAGCTCAGGTATCAAATGTAACATCACTAGTAGATCTCCGAGAATTGTGATGAGGAATATATCTGGGGAAGGGTATAAAGCTGGCCTTCCGACCAAATTGAGCAACCGGGCAAGAAGAACCATGGTCAGGGAGGTGACCAAGAATCCAATGACCACTCTGACAGAACTACAGACTTCCTTGGCTGAGATGGGAGAACCTGCCAAAAGGACAATGATCTCTACAGCACTTCAACAATCTTGGCTTTATTTGAGAGTGGTTACATGGAAGTCGCCCCTGAGAAAAAGGCACAACAGCACGCCAGGAGTTTGCAAAAAGGCATGTGAAAGACTCTGAGATTGTAAGTCAACAGATTCTGCGGTCTGATGAGACAATAATTGAATTCTTTGGCCTGAATGCAAAGCGCTATGTCTGGAGAAAACCAGACACAGCTCATCACCCGTTTAACACCATCCCTACCGTAAAGCGTGGTGGTGGCAGTATCATGCTAGGGGGATGCTTTTAAAAGGCATGGATTGGGAGACTGGTAAGTATAGAGGAAACAATACATGGACCCAAATACAGGCAAATCCATGAGGAGAACCTACTTCAGAGTGCAAACAACCTTAGACTGGGGCGAAGATTTGCATTCCAAAAATGACCCCAAGCATACAGCCAACAATGCTGGAATGGCTTCCGAACAAGAATGTGAAAGTCCTTGAGTGGCCCAGCCAAAGCCCAGACTTGAATCCCATTGAAAATCTGTGGAAAGACTTGAAGATTGCTGTTCAACGCTGCTCCCCAAATCCAGATGTTGCAAAGCTGATACAGGCATACCCAAGATGACTCAAAGCTGTAATTGCTGCCAAACGTGCTTCTACAAAGTATTGACTCATGGTGTGTGTTTTTTCTAAGGGTAGTGAGGAAAAAAAATGGATTTAATCAATTTTGAATTCAGGCTGTAACACAACAAAATGTGGAATAAGTCAAGGGGTATGATCATTTTCTGAAGGCACTGAACGTCTGTCTACCTGATATACGTTGGACGTGTGCTGAAAGTTTTGGGAAAATAGAAAACAAATTACATATTTTTTTTACACGCAATGCAGTCGGGGGTACGCCAAATACACATGTGATTCACATTTATTCATATTCTTCACCTTTTCAAACAGTTCATTTATATTTTTTAAAGGTAAGGTTAAGCTAGACATCAATGGAATGAGCGTGAGCATGCTTTCTCCCAAACACAGAGAGGGGGAAATATAGATCATAAAATGCCTGTAGTATTACAACACCTGCCTGGCACATCCTTATGGTTAAATTAATACCTCCAGTACATGGCAGGCAAGTGATGCTGAAGTGATTGGTCAACTGAGGTAACCCACCTAATGTAAGTTGGTGAAACCCCAATATGTGATTCTGAGGCGGGATTTTCAACCCGAAAGTTTGTGGTCTCTCACCAGGCGACTGATAGCAATGGCTGAATTCATCCTCTTACATGTATATCGTTTGACAACAGTTATGAGCCTATTTCTGTGCATGAGGCAAATCCGACTGCTTTCTCTCCCCCTCAGTGGCATGAGGCCTTGGCCAGCTGCCTGCCGTGGATGGATAATAGATAGTTGACGATGGCCCCTTATCTGCAGACTTTGACCCGATGGAGACGAGGCCACGGCTGGATGCCTCTCTTCTTATCGGTCCATCTGCGTCTGTGGGGCAAGTCCAAGGCCAGGCTTTTTTTTTTGTTACGCCATGCCTCTGAGTTTCAGGTGGGGGTTTTGTTCCCTCAGGCTGGAAGAAATCAGGCTGTGGGCCTGGAACAAAACTCTAGTGCAGTAGTTCCCAAACTTTTTATAGTCCCGTACCCCTTGAAACATTCAACCTCCAGCTCCATACCCCCTCTAGCACCAGGGTCAGCGCACTCTCAAACACAGTTTTTTTGGCATCATTGTAAGCCTGCCACACACACACTATACGATACATTTATTAAACATAAGATTGAGTGTGAGTTTTTGTCACAACCCGGCTTGTGGGAAGTGACAAAGAGCTCTTATAGGACCAGGGCACAAATAATAATAATCAATAATTTTGCTCTTTATTTAGCCATCTTACATATAAAACCGTATTTGTTCATCAAAAATTGTGACTAACTCACCACAGGTTAATGGGAAGGGTGTGCTTGAAAGGATGCACATAACTCTACAATGATGGCTTGTATTGGAGAGAGTCTCAGTCTTAAATCAATTTTCCCACACACAGTCTGTGCCTGTATTTAGTTTTCATGCTAGTGAGGGCCGAGAATCCACTCTCAAATAGGTATGTGGTTGCAAAGGGCATCCGTGTCTTAACAAACTCGATGATCTTAGCCTTACTTTAAAGCTGCATGTTGGATTTTAAATGTCATATACAGTATGTATCTAAGCAGCAGAAACATAAACTTTAGCACAAAGGCAGAGGAGGTGGCCGTTTTAGCATTACATTGACTGATGGATCTGTGATATCTTTAAAACATTTTTTTTTACAGATGTAGGAACTTCATTTGATTACTCTTTTGTTGCTGAGAATTGTCCTGCAGGGCATGACATGCAAACTTGTAGCATATAATAGGTTTAAAAAGGCTTCTAAAGTTTGACATTTCCACTTTAAATTGACAAACTTGATTTTCCCTAATGAATAATGTATCAAACCCGACAAAAAATGTCCATTCATTAATGAAAAGAATCTGGGTTTGGCGTATGCAAAGATCTTACCTATGGCAAAATGCTTGGTTTGCCATCATATTTATTCACATAGATGTAGGAGTTCACACAGAGCACAGTGGGTCCAATGTCTATGATCTTGTTTTAACTGCCACACCAGACACTACAGTAGATTTGCCTTAAATGAGGGGCCCTGATTGTTTATTTGCCATCTCTCCATTACCGGGGCACATCATGCGTGTAATCCCGACCCTCTCGCCCACTGCACAGCTTGGGACAGCTTGGCGTGGCAGGTCGCCCAATGCCACCCCTGCCTATGTTATGACGTGATTTGTCAGACTTTTTCAGCCCCCGTGTGTCACAGGGCTGCATGTTGTATTACTCAAGCATCAACCTATGGAACACTGTTAGCTTCTACATGAAAAATTTGTTATTAAATATTTGTGTGTATGTCACAACTACATGTCAATCAAACTATAGACCATCGAGCTGTGTCAATAACATAGATCCAACATGATGAAGCAGAAATGGCACGTTAAAATAGCATGTTGTCAGAGTCGTGTGTATAGGTGGCAGGGAAGTCAGGCGCAGGAGAGTCAAACAGAGTGTAAAATGAATGTCCACGTAACATGCTCCATAACACTAATAAGAAATGAATATAAACAAACATGGGTACGAGGACTCGTCACGCACCTATACAATAAACACAACTGACAATAAACAATCTCTGACAAAGACATGAGGGGAAACAGAGGGTTAAATACACAACAGGTAATGAATGGGATTGAAAACAGGTGTGTGGGAAGACGAGACAAAACCAATGGATCAATGATGGCTAGAAGACCGGTGACGTCGACCGCCGAGCACCGCCCGAACAAGGAGAGGCAACGACTTTGGCAGAAGTTGTGACACATGTTTGGCAGTAAATTCCTCTGACAGCTCCTGACAAGTGCTTGATTGATACCGTGTCTCTGGAGTGTCCTGAGAAAGCGAATTCAATGCTGTGACTAAAGACAACACTGCCCCTCAGTGTCTATGGCTGCAAGTGGCATTGCATCTATGTATCTGACTCATGCACGCACGCACACACACACACACACACAGATACACGTACACAGAAAGCTTTATTTTTGCACTACCTTAAATGTCTGCCAGTGCCAATCTCCCGTTTTCTCTTGGCAGACAGTTACTGTTAACACGTGACACGCGGAGATGCAACGAAAAGGAAAACGGGTTGACTTGTTATCAGGCAGATGGTGCGGCTGACCAAGAAGTAGAGTTTATACACTGTCTACTCTCATCACACTACATGCCAACAAGTGGTCATAAAGGTAACCTCAGACAATGTCATTGTGAATCGCTGAGGTGGCTATTTCAGCGGCAGCTGCTGAAGGTTATGTATTGTAACTTCACTGGGCACACGTTTGTCGTCTATTGGTATTAGTAGCAATGCGTTTAATTGAAGTACCGAATGAACGGTGGTTAATGTAGGGCAGCCAGATGGCATCAGAGTCCTCACCGTGACTTGTACATGCGAGTGGCCTTACGCCGACATAGACAAGGGACTGAATCCTGTGGGCAGCAGGCCTTTAGGGGAATGAGGAGTCTTATATTTCCCTTTTCTCCAATGGGTCAGGGACGGTGGCCTTGCATTTCTCTTGCAGCATTGAACATCAATTACGTATGCCACACTTTTGATTTTGTGAGCTCCCCATGACTGTCTCTCTCGCTCTGTCTCTCTGTCTGTCTCTGTGTGTGTAAATCACACACACATGGATATACACACAGAGAGAGAAGCAGCAGCACTTGGTTGTGGTAATTTGTGCAGGTTTGCATTGTTTTTTAAGAGATTTTAAACACAATAAGAGATTTTCTTTAACATAATCTTCCATGCTAACACATTGCTAGCCATACACATTCCTAGCCATACAACGGAAAGCATGTGTTTCACACTGGCTCTTTGGACCAGCCAGAGATGGCTCTGTAATTCATTTCTAAACGAATATGGACTTTACACCCAGAGCATGCACAGACCAGCTGGCTGATGTGTTTACGGACATATTCAATCTCTCCCTATCCCAGTCTGCTGTCCCCACATGCTTCAAGATGGTCACCATTGTTCCTGTACCCAAGAAGGCAAAGATAACTGAACTAAATGATTATCGTAGCACTCACTTCTGTCATAATGAAGCGCTTTGAGAGGCTAGTCAAGGATCCTATCACCTCCACCTTACCTGACACCCTAGACCCACTCCAATTTGCATACCGTCCCAAGAGGTCCACTGCACACTGTCTTATCCCATCTGGACAAGAGGAATACCTATGTAAGAATGCTGTTCATTGACTATAGCTCAGCATTCAACACCATAGTACCCTCCAAGCTCATCATTAAGCTTGAGGCCCTGGGTCTCAACCCCGCCCTGTGCAATTGGGTCCTGGACTTCCTGACGGGACACCTCCAGGTGGTGAAGGTAGGAAACAACATCTCCACTCCACTGATCCTCAATACTGGGGCCCCACAAGGATACGTGCTCAGCCCCCTCCTGTGCTCCCTGATCACCCATGACTGCGTGGCCATGCATGCCTCCAACTCAATCATCAAGTTTGCAGACGACACAACAGTAGTAGGCCTGATTACAAACAATAACGAGACAGCCTACATGGAGGAGGTGAGGGCCCTGGCAGAGTGGGGCCAGGACAATAACCTCTCACTCAATGTCAACAAAACAAAGGACATGATCGTCGACTTCAGGAAACAGCAGAGGGAGCACCCCCCTATCCACACCGATGGGACAGTAGTGGAGAAGGTGGAACATTTTAAGTTCCTCAGCATACACATCACGAACAAACTGAAATGGTCCACCCACACAGACAGTGTTTTTGAAGAAGGTCCAACAGCACCTCTTCAACCTCAGGAGGCTGAAGACATTTGGCTTGTCACCTAAAACCCTCACAAACCTTTACAGATGCACAAATGAGAGCATCCTGTCGGGCTGTATCACCGCCTGGTACGACAACTGCACCGCCCACAACCGCAAGGCCCTCCAGAGGGTGATGCAGTCTGCACAACGCATCACAGAGGGAAAACTACCTGCCCTCCAGAACATCAAGGACAACATCCACCCAAGCCACTGCCTGTTTATCCCGCTACCATCCAGATGGTGAGGTCAGTACAGGTGCATTAAAGCTGGGACCGAGAGACAGAAGCTATTGTTCAATCTCAAGGCCATCACTAACACTGTGAGGCTGCTGCCTACATACAGACTTGAAATCATTGGCCACTTTAATAAATGGATCACTAGTCACTTCAGTAATGCCCCTTTAATAATGTTTACATATCTTGCATTACTCATCTCATACAGTGGCAATAAAAAGTATTGGAACCCTTTGAAATTACCTGGATTTCTGCATAAATCAGTCCTAAAATTTGATCTGATTGTCATCTTAGTCAAAACAATGGACAAACAACAGTGTGCTTAAACTAATAACAGATCATTTATTGTATTTTTCTTGTCTATATTGAATACATCATTTAAACATTCACAGTGTAGGTTGTAAAAAGTATGTGAACCGCTAGGCTATTGAGTCCAATCAATGAGAAAAGATTGGAGATGTTGATTAGAGCTGCCCTGCCCTATAAAAACACTCACAAAATTTGAGTTTGCTATTCACAAGAAGCAATGCCTGGTGTGAACAATGCCTCGAACAAAATAGATGTCAGAAGACCTACGATTAAGAATTGTTGACTTGCATAAAGCTGGAAAGGGTTACAAAACTCTCTAACAGTCTTGATGTTCATCAGTCCACGGTTAGACAAATTGTCTATAAATGGAGAAAGTTCAGTACTGTTGCTACTCTCCCTAGGAGTGGCCGTCCTGCAAAGATGACTGCAAGAGCACAGTGCAGAATGCTCAATGAGGTTAAGAAGATTAAGAAGAATCCTAGAGTGTCAGCTAAAGACTTACAGAAATCTGGAACATTCTAACATCTCTGTTGACGAGTCTACGATACGTAAAACACTAAACAAGTATGGTGTTCATGGGAGGACACCACGGAAGAAGCCACTGCTGTCCAAAAAAAACATTGCTGAACATCTGAATTTCGCAAAAGAGCGCTTCTGGCAAAGTATTCTATGGACAAATTAAACTGAAGTTGAGTTGTTTGGAAGGAACACACAACACTATGTGTGGAGAAAAAAAGGCACAGCACACCAACATCAAAACCTCATCCCAACTGTAAAGTATGGTGGAGGGAGCATCATGGTTTGGGGCTGCTTTGCTGCCTCAGGGCCTGGATATCTTGCTATTATTGACTGAAAAATTCATTCCCAAGTTTATCAAGACATTTTGCAGGAGAAGATAAGGCTATCTGTCTGCCAATTGAAGCTCAACAGAAGTTGGGTGATGCAACAGGACAACGACCCAAAACACAGAAGTAAATCAACAACAGAATGGCTTCAACAGAGGAAAATACGCCTTCCGGAGTGGCCCAGTCAGAGTCCTGACCTCAACCCGATTTAAAATGCTGTGGCATGACCTCGAGAGCAGTTCACACCAGACATCCTAAGAATATTGCTGAACTGAAACAGTTTTGTAAAGATGAACGTTCCAAAATTCCTCCTGACTGTTGTGCAAGTCTGATCCGCAACTACAGAAAACGTTTGGTTGAGGTTATTGCTGCCAAAGGAGTGTCAGCTAGTTTTTAAATCCAAGGGTTCACATACTTTTCCACCTTGCACTGTGAATGTTTACGCGGTGTGTTCAATAAAGACATGAAAACGTGTAATTGTTTGTGTGTTATTAGTTGAAGCAGACTGTGTTTGTTTGTTGTTGTGACTTAGATGAAGATCAGATTCAATTTTATGACCTATTTATGCAGAAATCCAGGTAATTCCAAAGGGTTCACATACTTTTTCTTGTCACTGCATGTATATACTGTATTTTATACCATCTATTGCATCTTGCCTATGCCGCTCTGTCATTGCTCATCCATATATTTATGTGTATATATTCTTATTCCATTCCTTTACTTAGATTTGTGTCTATTAGGTAGTTGTTGTGGAATTGTTAGATTTCATGTTAGATATTGCTGCACTGTCGGAACTAGAAGCACAAGCATTTCGCTGCACTCAAAATAACATCTGCTAACCATGTGTATGTGACCAATACAATTTGATTAGACTTTTCAGCATTTTGCTAAACAATACATCTTTAAATTGCATGATCTTATAAACCATGACTACCAAATATGTTTGGGGTCTTTTTTATTTCTAAAATCATTTCTGTCGGAATAATCTACTCACAATTCCTCAGAAATATTTATAGTCTACATTATTTTAGCCAAAGTTTTTTTCTTTACCTACTGTACACTCACGAAACGTAAGTGACAAGTCAAGTTGACAAGGGGTGCTTTTCGTTGTCGTCCAAACTTTACCACCAGGTGGCGCCTACAGAACTGACTTGAGAAAGCTCACCTGCCTGGGACCACTGTCGCAGAGTGCATGTCTTTCAAAAGATCATAATTTTGTGATCACCATTTCTCAGATCAGCCCCTAATTTGACACCGTTACGCTATGTCTGGGTGCAAGGTAAGACAACAATTATGGTATTCTGATATTACACACAAAGCAGATAGGCAACTTGTTAGGTTTCTACATATCCTTCTTAGCATCTCTGTATTGTCTCATGTTGGTCCAAAATGAGAAATATCTGTCTGCCTGTGTGGATTAAGAAGACCTGAGTCATCTGATCTCAGAGGGTTGTTATGTCTCCATTCATCAGGTAGATAGGACTAAATGAGACATTACCGAACAGCAGGGTCATATTCATTTGGCAACAAACAGAAGAAAACAAACTGAAACGGGGAGGGACTACCTACACCTGTCCAATTACAAATGCTCTTCCATTTTCTGTTGCACGACACTTTTAAACATTTTGCTATGGTGCGCCCTAATGAATACGACCCAGACAAAGCCTTGCCTGAATGAAGGAGAAGGGGCTGTCATAAACACTAGAGCAGCTTTGCGTCAGCATAACTCGTTAACTGCTGTGGAACACCTGCAGTCCAAGGTGAAGTCATGTCTTCCCGCAACCCAAACTGCTCCACGTAGCGTTGTGAAGACATGTAAAATATAAGAAGAAGAATGACTTGAGGTAATTGTCTTTGACACTAAGCAAAACATCTTCCAAATAACATTTTTTTCAGCTTGATGTGTCAACGGCTAAAAGTGTCCCGATGCCTACACACATAACATAATTTAGTGTACCCATGTGAATTGAGAAAATAATGTTCTTTCCGCAAATTATTTATAGTAATTCTGTTACATCTAGTTCATGTTTTTCTCTCACTCGCTCTCTTTCTGTGGTTGCTGACTAGAACTACCACAGTGGCAGCGTGGCCCAGGATAGCAGAAGGTGGGGAAGGGCTGTAATACTTGCATGTGGGCCACCGACTTGGTTCTCTTTAGTGTTTCTCAACCATACTCTGGCCAGTGGAATGGAGGCTGCTGCTTCCTCATGCATGCCAGTGGTCAGTGCCCTGCCTACACACCCTCCGCTATTTCTGTCTCTTCCTCTCTCTCCAAGTTCAGCTGCACTCGCTCCACACAGATAAAGAACTGGTAAGACATTTCATGGACCTTAATGTTCCTGATAACACAGTCACAAAGTGATTTAAGACTACTCTGACCAATAAGCCTTCAGGAAGAACAGAGCAGAGAGCCACATCATTTCAAAGAAATGTAAAGCATTCCTTTTGTTTAAACGTGGAAGTGGCTCATTGAATCAAACCAAATGGAACATATTAATTCACAATCAGGCAAAGAGAGCAGATTGTTAAGTGGTTGAACTTTGCACAGAGCAGTATTGTTTGAACTGAGAGAACATTTGTATAATACTCAAGCATTCCTGAGTGAGTTAAATGTGTTGTATGGTTCTGAAGAGAAGGGCGAGAACATTAGAGTGAATTTTTCTGCCTCACGTCCACTCAGATAAACTCCAGACTTCCAATGACGCACATACACAGACACACAAGATTTACAGGCACGCATCTACAGTATGTACACACTTTGAAACACACACATACATACACACACCCACAGTCACTGGTACCCTGTGTATATAGCCTAGTTATCTTTATTCATTATGTTCTTTTTCTATAATTTCTTTATTTTTCTCTCCATTGTTGGGGGGGGGGGGGGGGGCGTAGGTAAGTATTCACTATTCGTCTACATCTGTTGTTTACTAGGCATGTGCCAAATGAGATTTGATTATGATTTGATTTAAAAGTCCCCCCCCCCCCACCTTTAAAACTCCTTAATAACACACACACACACATTCTCACAGTCTTGAAATGAAACTCTCTCTGTATAAAATACATTTCCAGAGATCCCGTTCTTTGTGTCAGTGGTGACGGTGTTGACTGACAGCATCTCTTGGATCCAGAGTTCCAGATAACCAGGTCCAGATGGAGCAGGTCGGATGTGTCTGCCCCACTGATTTACTCCCGGGCCTTGGACAGGGCAGGGCGAGGGGACTAGACCGGCACCCATAGCGCCACACCCCAACCCCCCCAGCCCAGGGCAAATCCAAACCACATGGGAGAGGTTTAGATGTCCTTTTGATCTGTCCTGTGGGAGAATCAGGATATCCCATCTAGCGGCTCCCTTCCTGCCTGGGCTGTGGCAGATTCTATGAACAGTCAGCTTATGAGGTTGTGATAGTTTACACTGTAATAAACCCATAATGGGACTTCCAGACATGATCTGTTTATAATAAGACAGATGGAAACTGAGTCATGGATGACTGGGCATTTTATAAGGCATCTCTACATATGGACTGTAGCTGACTGACTAACAAAGTATCCAGATGGTAGCTGAATGACATACACTATATATACAAAAGTATGAGGACACCCTTTCAAATGAGTGGATTCGGCTATTTCTGCCACACCCGTTGTTGACAGGTGTATAAAAATTGAGCACACCAGCCATGCAATCTCCATAGTCAAACATTGGCAGTAGAATGGCCTTACTGAAGGGCTCAGTGACTTTCAACCTGGCATGGTCATAGGATTCCACCTTTCCAACAAGTCAGTTGTTCAAAAGCTGTTATTGTAAAGTATTGAACGTCTAGGAGCAACAACGGCTCAGCCACAAAGTGTTAGGCCACACAAGTTTACAGAACGGGGCCGCCGAGTGCTGAAATGCGTAGCACGTAAAAATCGTCTGTCCTCGATTGCAACACTCACTACCGAGTTAGAAACTGCCTCTGGAAACAACGTCAGCACAAGAACTGTTCCTCGGGAGCTTTGTGAAATGGGTTTCCATGGCTGAGCAGCCGCACACAAGCCTAAGATCACCATGCGCAATGCGAAGCGCTGGCTGGAGTGGTGTAAAGCTCGCTGCCATTGGACTCTGGAGCAGTGGAAATGCGTTCTCTGGAGTAATGAATTATGCTTCACCATCTGTCAGTCCGACGGACCAATCTGGGTTTGGCAGATGCCAGGAAAACGCAACCTGCCCCAATGCATAGTGCCAACTGTAAAGTTTGGTGGATGAGGAATAATGGTCTGGGGCTGTTTTTCATGGTTCGGGCTAGGCCCCTTAGTTCCATTGAAGGGAAATCTTAATGCTACAGCATATAATGACATTCTAGACGATTCTTTGCTCCCAACTTTGTCCCAACAGTTTCAGCATGTGCATAAAGCGAGGTCCATAATGGTTTGTCGATATCGGTGTGGAAGAACTTCACTGGCCTGCAAAGAGCCCTGACCTCAACCCCATCAAACACCTTTGTTCCACACTGACTAGGCCTAATCGCCCAGCATCGGTCCCCATCGCTCTAATGCTCTTGTGGCTGAATGGAAGCAAGTCCCCGCAGCAATGTTCCAACATCTAGTGGAAAGCCTTCCCAGAAGAGTGTAGGCTGTTAAATAATGCCCATGATTTTGGAATGAGAAGTTCAACGAGCAGGTGTCCACATACTTTTGTGTAAATGGGTGTGTGAATACTGTAGAATAAACCTGTGGTTCTCAACTGGTTTTTCCTCGGGACCCCAATTGAACCATGTTGTCTCAGTTGCGATCCAAATTCGGATCGCAATTTTTTATTGTTGACAAAGTGCAGTCTGTAAAACGTTTTTAATGCTACATTGATAATATGACATGTACCAATTATATGACAAGGGAACAACAGTCTCACCTTTTTCATTGTCAATCATTAAATTTTGCCCATTTTCTTGGTGAAGAATGTCATGCTCATAAATCAACAAAATCCACTAAATAGCGCTCCTAATAACTGTATACTGAAAATACTGTGATTGAAGAAAAATAGTTAATAGATTAAATAATTAAATATATACTGTACAGTACCAGTCAAAAGTTTTAGAACACCTACTCATTCAAGGGTTTTTCTTTATTTTACTATTTTCTACATTGTAGAATAATAGTGAAGACATCAACACTATGAAATAACACATATGGAATCATGTAGTAACCAAAAAAGTGTTAAACAAATCAAAATATATTTTTATTTGAGATTCTTCTAATAGCCACCCTTTGCCTTGACAGCTTTGCACACTCTTGGCATTCTCTCAATCAGCTTCACCTGGAATGCTTTTCTTGTCTTGAAGGAGTTCCCACAAATGCTGAGCCCTTATGGGCTGCTTTTCATTCATTTTGTGGTCCAACTCATCCCCAACCATCTCAATTTGGTTGAGGTCGGGGTACTGTGGAGGTCATCTGATGCAGCACACCATCACTCTCCTTCTTGGTAAAATAGCCCTTACACAGCCTGGAGGTGTATTGGGTCATTATCCTGTTGAAAAACAAACGATAGTCCCACTAAGCCCAAACCAGATGGGATGGAGTATCGCTGCAGAATGCTGTAGTAGCCATGCTGGTTAAGTGTGCCTTGAATTCTAAATAAATCACAGACAATGTCACCAGGAAAGCACCCCCACACCATAACACCTCCTCCTCCATGCTTCACGGTGGGAAATACACGTGCGGAGATCCTCCGTTCACCAACACTACATTTCACAAAGACACAGTAGTTGGAACCAAAAATCTCCAGGTTGGACTTCAGACCAAAGGACAAATATCCATCGGTCTAATGTCCATTGCCCTTGTTTCTTGGCCAAAGCAAGTCTCTTCTTATTATTGGTGTTCTTTAGTAGTGGTTTCTTTGCAGCAATTCAAACAAATGCTATAATTTAATTGCTATATTGTAATTACTTCGCCACCATGGCCTATTTATTACCTTACCTCCCTTATCCTACGTCATTTGCACACACTGTATAAAGACTTTGTTCTGCTGTATTATTGACTGTAAGTTTGTTTATTCCATGTGTAACTCTGTGTTGTTGTTTGTGTCGAACTGCTTTGCTTTATCTTGGCCAGGTCGCAGTTGTAAAGGAGAACTTGTTCTCAACTAGCCTACCTGGTTAAATAAAGGTGAAATAAAGTCCTGATTCACACAGTCTCCTCTGAACAGTTGATTTTGAGATGTGTCTGTTACTTGAACTCTGTGAAGCATTTATTTGATCTAATGAACGTATCCTCTGCAGCATAGGTAACTCTGGGTCTTCCATTGCAGTGGTGGTCCTCACGAGAGCCAGTTTCATCATAGTGCTTGATGGTTTTTTGCGACTGCACTTGAAGAAACTTTCAAAGTTCTTGAAATGTTCTGTATTGACTGACCTTCATGTCTTAAAGTAATGATGGACTGTTGTTTCTCTTTGCTTATTTGAGCTGTTCTTGCCATAATATGGACTTGGTCTTTTACCAAACAGGGCTATCTTCTGTATACCCCCCTACCTTGTCACAACAAAACTGATTGGCTCAAACCCGTTAACCTGGGGTGGCAGGGTAGCCTAGTGGTTAGAGCATTGAACTAGTAACTGCAAGTTTGTAAGTTCAAATCCCCAAGCTAACAAGGTACATATCAGTTGTTCTGCCCCTGAACAGGCAGTTAACCCACTGTTCCTAGGCTGTCATTAAGAATTTGTTCTTAACTGACTTGCCTGGTTAAATAAAGGTAAAACATTAATTAAGAATGAAAGAAATTCCACAAAATAACTTTTAAGAAAGCACACCTGTTAATTGAAATGCATTCCAGGTGACTACCTCATGAAGCTGGTTGAGCGGATGCTTGATGACAAAGCTGTCATGAAGGCAAAGGGTGGATATTTGAAGAATCTAAAATATATTTTGATTAGTTTTTTGGTTACTACATGATTCCATATGTGTTCTTTTATAGTTTTGATGTCTTAACTATTATTCTGCAATTTCCAAAATAGTAATCATAAAGAAAAACCCTTGAATTATTATTTTTTTTAAAAATAAGAACAAATTCTTATTTACAATGAAGGCCTACACCGGCCGAACCCGGATGACGCTGAGCCAATTGTGCACCAACCTATGGGACTCACAATCACGGCCGGTTGTAATACAGCCTGGATTCAAACCAGGGTGTCTGTATTGACACCTCTAGCACTGAGATGCAGTGCCTTAGACCGTTATGCCACTCGGGAGTAGGTCTTCAAAATCTTTTGACCGGTAGAGTAGATGTATATGATTGGATTAGATTTGGTCCGGACCAGACCAAATCTGAACCAATCATAGACATCTGTGTTTGGGCCAAATATGGGCCGGTCCAGACTGAATCAAGTCCTGCCCGGACCAAAAAGACGTAGCCGTCCGAAAATGCTTAGTGGGTTACCTGTCTAACACATAACATCAGTTCGCTTGCACTGAGGTGTAAGAATTGGCTAAATATGAGGTGTGTCTTTAAAAACAAACGCAAAAGTGACAATTTCATGGACCACTAATGGGAAGTTTTAAGACCCACAAAACACAGATCTTAACGATAACGCAGTTGATAAGGGCTTGGATTTTGAGAGCGGAAGCGCAGCCTATCCAGCCGTGACGCACAGTACCCATGAACAAGAGATCATGGAGGTGAATCCCGTATTTAGAAACATTAAAAAAAGATTGGGTTCCCACCATTTCCTTTAACTTGATAAAAAGAAACAAGTATAACCTACCTTCCCCTTAATCTCATAGTTGTATATTTTTTTCCTGATCATAGCCAATTAGCATATGAATAAAGGGGTTTTAAATAGTCAACTGAGACTGCTTTGAAATATTTTGAAGGTTTTGGCCCTCGTGCTTTTTCATTATTCACAATTCACATACCTGCATACTTCATTTCGTAGGCAAGTAGGATCTCCATCCCAATTTCATAGAGTGCCCCTCATCTGATTACCAAAGGCACGCTACTCCAAACCATTCAGTCCTCCTGTAATGCCATATCAACAACATATTTCTTTGGGAGAATCTACCTAGCACATAGGCAGCGATACAATTGACAGGAGCCTAGTATTTTGCAGAGATGTGTGAATGTTATGTGTAAAGACATTTAGGCCTATATGTGCACACAGTGCCATGGAACGAGAAAAGCGAGTATGAAATCATGCTTTTGACCCCATTTAGAAATGGGCCTATTCTTCTTGTTTTCCGTAATACCATGAAACGTGACACTTTTATAACCTAAACGTCAGTGCTTAAAACTTAAACGTTAGGTATTTAGATTTGCCAAGAAGTGTTCTCATCTTAAACACAGGCTTTTAGAATGCAAGATTAAACATGATTAGTCCATTTTTCCAGTCAGTTTCCAACCAGGAGAACACCTATATCACCTAAGTGTTCAGATTTTGTGTTTACTTTTTTTGTGTTTTGTGTTTACTGTCTTGTATAGAGTGCATTTAGTCATTCGAAAAAGTGTGTGACTTTCCATGCCTTTTATTCAAATCAATGTTAGGCATGTCTGTCACCTTACCTACATTTCAGCACAACTGAACAGGTCATTTGATTCCATAAATATTTTCAATTGCATTGTGTTGAGTTCATTTCCATTAACTCTCTGAGTGAAAAGGGAAGGGGCCACATTATCATATTTCCCAGCATGCTTTGTTGCAGGTTCATTTCTAGAATAGTTTGTTTTAATATCAGTTTCCTCATACACATTGATTAATTCATTGAACTTATGCTATACAAAGATAAATAACTAAAATGTTTCTAAATTAATCCAATCTGTAAATGGTTGGATCAGGGGAGAATGACTGCCCCCTCACATTAAGGATTTCATGTTCAAGGCCAACTGTGCTACTTCAGACAATTGTTTCCAGAAAACAAGATCCCCCATTATAGTCAATTGGAGCATGGTGATCTTTGTGGAGATATTATTTTTTCCCAAAAAAGTAATCGTATACCAATACTTGCTTTTATTTCACCAAATGTATGTACTGTATGTCCTTCAACCGATTACTTTAAAATCACACACAGACTGAGTTTGAGGCTAATTTAGTTGCTACCGGCAGCAAATTTTGACGTCACAAGCCTGTGTATATTTTGCTCATTATGTGCGTCACACATACAATACAATTTACGTGAGCTTAGTTTTATTTTATTTTAAGGGAAGTGCGAGGCGTAAAGACATGTAGGCTAGGCTCGTTGAAGCCAATTACAACAATATTGACTGCCAACACTCCAAACACAGGCTATTGAGTAACCACTGGAGTTTTCTTTTTTTAACTTTTGCTATTACTTGTTACTGTAGTCTATGTTTTTTAATAAACTGTAGCATAGTCCGTGCCCCCTGTCGAATTCGAGTTGATGACAACGCAAAGACCGTCAATAACCGGCAGAGGTTGAGACAAACACATGCAGTACTAAGCCATGGAATGCGTTGATTGACCAGTAACATGTTTATTCATCAAAAACCCAGCTCTTTCGCGCCACCCCAAAATATTGCACTTCTAATTCCAGCTGTGAAAATAGCCCAAAAATATTTTGGTCACACCCCCTGACCTATAGCACTGCCGCCAGCACTTAGATTTACCAGCACTTACAATTACCATTCCTTTAGGTTTCTTAAAATAGAGCCCCGTATGTTTTCATGTTATTCAACACATCTGTCATACCGCTGATTACATTTGCCCTCAAGAGAATACTTGACCTCTGTCCATTTGGACAGTTATGCCTTTTGATTCGTATTGATGGTTCACTACTTAGAGCTGTCTTCTCTTGGTAGGATATGCACAACATGGGAACTTGTTGATAAACTGTATGAATGTTCTTGAGCACATTCCTTACCTGTGCCCAAAGGAGTGATTTTGAACCATTAAGTTAACTGGGATTGTTTGTCACTGGGCCTAGTGTACTAAAACAAACTATAAAAGTGCAATCCCTCACCCACCCCATCATAAATACCACAAAACCACAGTTAACTAAGGCCCGTATTTATAAAACGTCTCAAAGAAAGAGTTCTGATCTAGAATCAGCCTGTCCATATGATCTTATTCATTATGATTTAAAAGGTTAAACTGATTTTAGATCAGCCTTCTTACTCTGAGATGCTTTATGAATGCAGGTCCAGGGCTTTCATAAAGAGATGGTGTAAGCCTGATAATGGGATGCTTGGACGAACCATTGGATCTTGGGTTGAATAATCAAATGGTCTTTATTCTAATAATATAACTCAATGAACAGTTCTAATATTGTAAGTCAGATAGTGAAGATAAGAATGTATTTGTCTCTCAATTATAAGACAGACTTGCTATCAATGCCCCCTTTCATGCCCTGCATTGATAACCTACGCTAATGCCCCTACCCAGTGGGCACACACTCGTTTAATCAAACATTGTTTCCATGTGAACCGACATGGAATAGACGTTGAATTGACGTCTGTGCCCAGTGGGTACCCATCAAATCCCCTTACTTGTGCATGATCAGTTCATTTGTATACCCTCTCAGTGCTCCTGTCTTTTGCACACACTCAGTTTCACCACACGTGCTCATTGTCTCTGTTCTTCTGCACACCCTCACTGGCTCTGAATACAATAAAAGGCTGAAGTATCTGTGGCGTGCACCTAGTAACCCCCGCTCAGATTGCCTCTGACACATACTGGAGTTTGAGGGAAAATACATTTACACTTCTGTCCCAGTCACTATTGAGTGATAATGACATGCTTTGTGAATAATGTACGATCGTCATTTTTTTTTTTTATAGTTCTTGCCTATCAGCTTATACTAAATTTGAAAGATAATGTTGGTCTGTTCGTTCCACGGGTCAGGACAGAAATAGCACCACTACAGCCGTAAACTGAAAGTATCTATTGTCTATTTAGGTAAAGTCTGTTCTATAGGTCATGTGGTCCTTTTGAGTGTTCTTGGGTGCACTAGACAAGTTAGGGCAGGTACAACCCCCCCCCCCCCCCCATCCAAAATATCTCACTTTGTTTTTTTGTACAGGTCCTTTTTCATGCATCTACATGTACATGGTAGATTACCAGCCCTGGGAAGTGAACACCCAGCGTCTCACAGCAGCCTGCTGGAGATGAACATAGGAGATAGAATGCAACAGTAATGGATGGCTGCATGCTGAGTCCTGTTTAGTAGGGGGCTCCCGAGTGGCGTAGTGATCTAAGGCATTGCATCTCAGTGCTAGAGGCGTCAGTACAGACAGTGGTTCAATTCTAGGCTGTATCACAACCGGCCATGACTGGGAGTCCCATAGGGCGGCGCACAATTGGCCCAGTGTTGTCTGGGTTAGGGTTTGGCCGGGGTAGGCCGTCATTGACTTGCCTAGTTCAATAAAAAAAAAATATATATATACAATTAGTAGTCTATATAAATTAGTGAATATGAGTGAATATCACATAAATTAGTGAATATCACAGAAACCTAATGAGGGGAGGATGGCTCATAATAATGTCTGGAATGGAGTTCCAGCTGTTATTATAATGTTCTCCCAAATTAAGGTGCCACCAGCCGCCTGTGGAGAATATTGCCTATTCCCCAATTAAGACCACTGCTTATGGAATGTAAACTCCTACAGTATACGTACACAGCAGATGCTGCTTTTTTTGCTCAATTTAATTCAATTTTACTGTAATCCCCAAGAGACAATTAATTGCAAAGGCAGTGCATGGCAACAACATGGAATACATTTGGAGATTGAATATATGCATTTAGATTAAAGCATATTTTGTGGCTCAAATATTTTCATACCTTTTTTTAGTCAATCCTGTCTGAGACAGTAATCTAATTCTGTGACATGAAACATAAAACAAACTGTTTTTGTAGATTGTGCATGACTTTCTCAGATAACACAACCCCATGGTTAAAAAGGACAGAAGGACTAAAAAGTACCACGTTTAATGAACGTGTCTGTGAGCTGGCAGCTGGAAGCTGCCATGACTGCTAATGAACTGTTGAGCCCTCTGCCTGAGTCGAAGCGGCTGAGGATACAATACCAGATGTCCCAGGCATATTGCTTTACTGCGAGTGAAACCACACAATACGGCAATCTAAAGCAGATGAGGCATACATGGAGACCGTCTGACGAAGTTCAGGTTGGACAAAATGTGAAGATGGTGGATATGGCCTACTAAGTTTGAATGTGCGGTATATGGAGGAATTCATGGATTTCTGTTCAAGATGACCTGATGGCACAAGTGATACCAGTGGTTGTGCTTTAGGTCAGGAAGGAATTTAGGGAGAGACTGCAGAAACAAAATTATCCCATGGTCATTTTTCTCCATCCTTGGAATTATTTACTGACCATACTGATAAGAGGGGGGGGGGACTTCCGTAAATACCAACTGGAATGACAAATGAGGTCCCCACGGACATCCTAGCATGCTTGCAGAGAAACAGGAAGCCTCAGTATGATCATATCAGGGATAACTCCACACAAATGTATTTCAGGAGGGTCCATAAAACAGTCAGCTTAACCAAAATAATGTTTTTTAGAAGTGGTATTTGGGAGGGGGGGGGGGGGGGTGGTTGTAGGCCTGGCATAGCCTGGTCACAGATCTGTTTGCGCTGTCTTAGCAACAATTACCATAAGATGCCACTAACAGATGTAGGAACAGCCCCCTGGGCACCGACGTCAATTCAACGTGTATTCCACGTTGGTTCAATGTAATTTCATTGAAATGATGTGGAAACAACGTTGATTCAACCAGTGTGTGTGCCCAGTGGGAGGCCTGACAGTAGTTTGTCCAACATCTCAATATAAGCAGAATTCCTAAACTGAAGAATGTTAGAAAAGCATGTTCCCTGAGACTTTAACACATATCTAATGAGAACCAGACTTTGCTTGGGGCCAAGAGTTTACAGGAGTAAATCACGACCCACCGAAGGCACCTTTAACTCTCTGCAACAGTTTACCAGCTTCCAGATTTCCATGGTTCTCTGAGTCAGAGCTAAAGTCAGGGCCTTGGTTTGGCCTCACTGTGACACTAGCCTGAAGCCTCACTTAGCCTAGTGCACTGTCACCACTCTACCACACCATCAAGACTATCCTGCCAATTCCCATGGCAAAATAGCAGTTACGGAGTGGTACCACCGGACAACCACAGTCATTCTTATGGGATGGCTCACTCATTCATTTGACAGATTACTACTGTATTTCTTTTTTCTCTTGCAGATGTGTGCCAGACATCACTGTGCCATCTTATACTGAGCAAAACTATAAACGCAACATGCAACAATTTCAAAGATTTTACTGAGTTACAGTTCATATCAGGTAATCAGTCAATTTAAATCAATTCATTATGCACTAACTTGTGGATTTCACATGACTGGGAATACAGATATGCATCTGTTGGTTACAGATACCTTTAAAAAAAAGTAGGGGCGTGGATCAGAAAACCAGTCAGTATCTGGTGTGACCATCATTTGCTTCATGCAGCGCGACACATCTACTTCGCATAGTGTTGATCAGGCTGTTGATTGTGGCCTGTGGAATACTGTCCCACTCCTCTTCAATGGCTGTGCGAAGTGGTGGGATATTGGAGGGAACTGGAACACGCTGTCGTTCACATTTAGATCCAGAGCATCCCAAACTTGCTCAATGGGTGACATGTCTGGTGAGTATGCAGGCCATGGAAGAACAGGGACATTTTCACCTTCCAGGAATTGTGTACAGATCCTTGCGACATGGGACTGTGCATTATCATGCTGAAACATGAAGTGATGGTGACCAATGAATGGCATGACAATGGACTTCAGGAGCTAATCCCTGTATCTCTGTGGATTCAAATTATCATTGATAAATTGCAATTGTTAGTTGTCCGTAGCTTATGCCTGCCCATACCATAAACCCACCACCACTATATGGCAATCTGTTCACAACATTGACATTATCAAACCGCTCGCCCACACAATGCCATTCACGTGGTCTGCAGTTGTGAGGCCGACTGGATGTAGTGCATTGTGTTGTGTGTCAAAACTGCACATTTTAGAGTGGCCTTTTATTGTCCCAAGCACAAGGTGCACCTGTGTAATTATCATGCTGTTTAATCAGCTTCTTGATATGCCACACCTGTCAGGTGGATGGACTGGAAAAGGAGAAATGCTCACGGACAGGGATGTAAACACATTTGGGAGGAATGGAATAAGCTTTTTGTGCGTATGGAACATTTCTGGGATCTTTGATTTCAGGTCATGAAACATGGGACCAACATGTTGCGTTTTACATTTTTGTTCAGTTTACTTTAGTAGCAATTAGCATAGTTAAGGACCGTCAGTAAGAAAGCTGAGGTAAATTGTTACCTTCTCAGCTTTAAATCAACATCCGCCACTGATCACAGCAAAACTGTAAATACAGTGGTACACTATTGTACAGTAGCTCCATTACAGTAGTAGTGTAGATAGATATACAGTGGCTTGCGAAAGTGTTCACCCACTAAGGCATTTTTCTTATTTTGTTGCCTTACAACCTGGAATTTAAATATTTTTTGGGGGGGTTTGTATCATTTGATTTACACAACATGCCTACCACTTTGAAGATGCAAAATATTTTTTATTGTGAAACAAATAAGAAATGAGACAAAAAAAAATGAAAACTTCAGCGTGCATAACTATTCACCCCCGCAAACTCAATACTTTGTAGAGCCACCTTTTGCAGCAGTCTTGTGGTATGTCTCTATAAGCTTGGCACATCTAGCCACTGGGATTTTTGCCCATTCTTCGAGGCGAAACTGCTCATGCTCCTTCAAGTAGGATGGGTTCTGCAGGTGTAGAGCAATATTTAAATCATTGCAGACTCTGGGGCCTCAGAACAGGTGTACATGTACTGAGATCATGTGACAGATCATGTGACACTTAAATGACACACAGGTGGACTTTATTTAAGTAATTATGTGACTTCTGAATATAATTGGTTGCACCAGATCTTATTCAGGGGCTTCATAGCAAAGGGGGTGAATACATATGCACACACCACTTTTCTGTTTAGAATTTTTTTTAATATATATTTTTTTCTTCATTTCACTTCACCAATTTGGCCTTTTTTGTGTATGTCCGTTACATGAAATCCAAATAAAAATCAATTTAAATTACAGGTTGTAATGCAACAAAAAAAAGGAAAAACGCCAAGGGGGATGAATGCTTTTGCAAGGCACTGTAGGTCACAATGTGTGGTCTATTGGCCAGTTATAAGATGGCAGGTCACCATGCAAATCATTTTGGGACATGGCCGCAAAGCAAGATAGTGTTTACTACACGCAATGCCCCCCTCTCTCCAGACCCTCTTACAACTCTTTGCTCCTGTCTGCTCACTTTTAAAAAATTGACCAATAACCACATTGTGTCGGTCCCTCCCTAAGTACAGTACAGTGGAGAACATTGTGAAATGTTTACTCTCAGCCTGAGAATGAATGTGCACATTAGACCCTCCAGTAACGGAGGCCGAGGGCAGAGCTGGCCTTCCAAAGCTGGCCTCAAGCCTATATACATTTACAATCTGTAAATTTAAGACAGACAGAGAGAACACATTGCACATGTAAAATAAATCCTAACTTATTCAGGAATGTCACCATAATTCTCAGTAAAAAAGAATTAAAAGCATATTTCCCTGAACCCCAAGAGAGTAGAGATTGTGGGGGAATGTTATTTTAGGCTTAATCTCTTGACATTTCTGGTCTCTTATAAAGAGATCCATCCCCAAAAACCAGACACTGTAATCCAGATCCTAGTGTAGATCAGCACTCCTACTCTGTGTTGTTTTTTTTAAATACGGGCCAAGGCTCTTTGTTATTGTTTCTGCTTTACTTTCCCTCTTTTCCTCCTCTAGTCTGATAATAATGTGGCAACACTGGTACAGGTGTAAACATCGGCGTCGCCACAGCATCTGGAGAGGGACTCTGGGAGAGTGGCAGGGACGTGTCAGAATGCTTGATAGAAACTCTGTTGATGTCACCATCAGGATATTGACTAGCTGGTGCTATTCCCTATCTGTATATAGCAACAAACTCAGGAGAAATATAAAATGGAAACGAACACTGGCGCTTGGGAATGAACAGAGGTTCATTAGGTTTTCCCACATAACATTTCAAGGCCAAATGGAAATGGCCTTATCTTCATTTTTTTTAAACATTAGGGAGTAAGAGAAACATAACACATGGTGGAAGAAATGTGTCAAATAAACATGTTGACTAAAAATAGACGTTGAAAGGTAGGAAGATAGAGAAATACTTTAGCAAAATGTTTGCAAGATGAAGACATGGACATTTTAGTTGAACTAAAGAGGCCTTGTTCAAATCAAATGTTACTTGTCCTATGCTTCGTAAACAACAGGTGTAGACTAACAGTGAAATGCTTACGTATAGGCCCTTATATACACAATGAGTAACGATAACTTGGCTATATGCACGGCAATGGTGGTCAGTGATGTTAAAGATGAGGGAGGATGATTTTAAAAAATTTATGAGCATGGCCTTACAGCCCATTGGATGACTGTCAATTATATTCCATTCACCCAGCTCAATGTAGCATCGATAGGTTTAGGATACTACATGATACTCAAATTTTCTGTGTGCCTATCATGAGGTTGCTACATCCTAGCCTATGAACGAAAGTTTACTACGTAGGTGCACATATTGAGAGAAAAATTTGAGTAATCAAGGTGACAGACAGTGAGACATTCAATACCGCCTTGTGCACTCTTGCCTGCATCTAGCTGATCTAGTGTGGAATCATTAGTGCAACAGTTGCAAACGAGTTTCTATTGGAAAAATTCAGGTACATTTATCCCTGTTTAATTTTTTTGCTTCTGTTTTAGAACAGTTTTTAAACAGAATCAGCTAAATGAATACACCCCTGATCACATGCAAACACAATTCACTTTCATAGCAGCCACATACAAACAGCATGATCAATTTGACACATACGCTCTCTCCTCCTCTCACCTTTCACTTGTGGACTTCAGTGCACATCACATAAGCTGGCTGTGATCAGGCGAAAAAAAACATTTCAAAGCAAAACTTTCATATTTGGTATTTTATTAGGTTGCCCATTAGCTGTTGCAAAACCAGCAGCTACTCTTCCTGGGGTCCACACAAAACAGGAAACATGACATAATACAGAACATTAATAGACAAGAACAGCTCAAGGACAGAACTACATTAAAATGTTTAAAAGACACATGTAGCCTACACATCCATACATACAGGGGATTTTTTTTTTTTTTATCCGTTATTTTACTAGGTAAGTTGACTGAGAACACATTCTCATTTGCAGCAATGACCTGGGGAATAGTTACAGGGGAGAGGAGGGGGATGAATGAGCCAATTGTAAACTGGGGATTATTAGGTGACCGTGATGGTTTGATGGCCAGATTGGGAATTTAGCCAGGACACCGGGGTTAACACCCCTACTTATACGATAAGTGCCATGGGTCTCGCAAGGGGCACAGAAAACATGAATGGATGGAGATGTCTAGACTTAGCCGTTTTTCGGAACTATTTTTGAAACCTTCCATAAATCACTCAGGCCGGCCCCCATTGATAAATGGCCGTAGTAGGGTGCTCCCATAGCGGGCATGAAGATTAGGAACCCCGGTAAATGCATTTAGAACCGTTTTTTTTTTTTTTTTTCATTTTGGGTGACCAGGTGCAGATTTTCAATCACCAGTTGCACAGAAAACATCCCATCCGAAAGACGGCACCCTTCACAGGGCAGTGTCCCCAATCACTGGCCTGGGGCATTGGGATATTTTTTTAGACCAGAGGAAAGAGTGCCTCCTACTGGCTCTCCAACACCACTTCCAGCAGCATCTAGTCTCCCATCCTGGGACTGACTAGGACCAACCCTGCTTAGCTTCAGAAGCAAGCCAGCAGTGGGATGCAGGGTGGTATGCTGCTGGAAATGGCTACCTAAATATGATCCCCAATCAGAGACAACGATAAACAGCTGCCTCTGATTGGGAACCATATCAGGCCACCATAAACATACAAATACCTAGACTTACAAAACCCTAGACATACAAAAAACCCTAGACAATACAAAACCCCTAGACAATACAAATACAAATGTCCACCCAAGTCACACCCTGACCTAACCAAAATATAAAGAAAACAGAGATATCTCAGGTCAGGGCGTGACAAATGTTTCTAATAAAAATAAGAAGTGATGCAGTCGGTCTCAACTCTTAGCCAAGAGAGACTGGCATGCATAGTATTTATACATGTCCTCTGATTACAATGAAGAACAAGACATTTCGCTCTGCTCTGGGCCATCTGCAGCTTAACTAGGTTTTTCCTTGCAGCACTCAACCACACGACTGGATAATAATTAAGATAAGACCTAATCTAGAGCCTGCAGAAACTGCTTTTTGGAGTGTGGTGTCCAGTGGCGATTTTAGCATCTATATCTTGGTGGTTCAAACAAAAAAAACAAATAAATCGATGCATGCCAGCAAAGCCACTGCACAACACAACACTAAACAAAACATGGTACAGCTTAAACAAATGTGGTTTCTACTGACAATAGAGATGTACAAACTATGGCCTAAGGGGACAAGGAGCAGAATTCAGAAAATTGTCCATTCTTGCAAGTATTCTCCCTGTACAATAGGGGTAAATAAGCAGACAATGAAAGCTCTTACAATATTCAATGTTTACATTTCTCTAAAATAGGCTATAGGCGTCATTCCAAGTCAGAATAGTAGGCTAAATTATGAGGGGGAAAAGGACCAAATTATTAGGGTGAGGAACATGGGCTACTAACAGTGTAGTGTCCCCATAAGTGACAGAACACTGAGCCAATCACGGCGCAACTAGAGAACAATTGTCACGACTTCCGCCGAAGTTGGTCTCTCTCCTTGTTTGGGCGGCATTCGGCGGTCGACGTCACCAACTTTCTAGCCATCGCCGATCCACTTTTCATTGGTTTTGTCTTGTCTTCCATCACACCTGGTTCCAACTCCATCAATTACATGTTGTGTATTTAACCCTCTGTTCCCCCCATGTCCTTGTCCGTAATAGTGCTTATGCACGGTATGCTGGTATGTACCAGGTTTTGTTTGACCCATTTATTTTGTATTGTTCTGTTGACGGTGGTTTGTGGTTATTAAACACAACCATTGTAAATCAGTTTCTGCTCTCCTGCGCCTGACTTCTCTGCCACCAGTAGCATCGCATTACAGAATTACGGACCAAAACTATGGTGTCAGCAGGAGCAGGTACCCCGGGTATCGGGGCGGAGGAGCGCGTCCGGGAGCATGCAGCAATGCTACAACATCTTGGCACCACCATGGACCGCGTTGTCCAGACAATGGACCGCTGGGAGAGACAGGGACTTCTTCCAGCACCTCCACCAGCACAACCGGGGTCTCCACTGAGCTCCCGTCTTTATCCTGGTCCCAGTGGGATTTGTCTCTCCCTGCCCCAGGAATACGATGGGAAGGCTGCGAACTGCCAGGGGTTCCTGATGGGAAGGCTGCGAACTGCCAGGGGTTCCTTCTACAACTGGACCTATACCTGGCCACCGTCCACCCGGCTACGTAGGGCCGTGAGAAGGTATCCGCCCTCGTCTCGTGCCTCACCTGGAAAGCCCTGGAGTGGGCCAACGCCGTGTGGAGAGAGGGAGATGCAACGTTGGACCAGTTTGAGGAGTTCACCCGCCGTCTTCGACCACCCGCCCGAGGGTAGAACGGCTGAGGCAGGAGACGAGGAGCACCCAGGAGTTCGCCCTGGAGTTTAGGACCCTGGCTGCCGGTGCGGGATGTAACGACAGGGCCCTGATCGACCATTACTGCTGCAGTCTGCGCAAGGACGTCTCTCGGGAGTTGGCCTGCAGAGGTACCACCCTGTCGATGGGGCGATTGTGCGATAAATCTCCTGGTAGACGCTGCACTTCCCAAGAGTCACGTGTATCCACTCTCACAGGCGGAGACGGAGGCTATGGAAACATATGTCTCCGAATCCCTGCGTCAGGGGTACATTCTGTCCTCCACTTCACCCGTCTCCTCGAGTTTATTTTTTGTGAAGAGGAGGGAAGTCTACGCCCGTGTATTGACTATCCGGGTCTGAACCAGATCACTGTGAGGTATTGTTACCCGCTACCACTCATAGCCACAGCGATTGAGTCAATGCACGGGGCGCGCTTCTTCACCAAACTAGATCTCAGGAGCGCTTACAACCTGGTGCGTATCTGAGAGGGAGACGAGTGGAAGACGGCTTTCAGTACCACCTCAAGGCACTATGAGTACCTTGTTATGCCGTATGGGTTGATGAATGCGCCATCAGTCTTCCAAGCCTTTGTAGGTATAGTGTATATTGATGACATTCTGATATACTCCGCTACACACGCCGAGCATGTGTCCCTGGTGCGCAGGGTGCTTGGTTGCCTGTTGGAGCATGACCTGTACGTCAAGGCTGGGAAATGCTTGTTTTTCCAGCAATCCGTCTCCTTCCTAGGGTATTGCATTTCCACCTCAGGGGTGGAGATGGAGAGTGACCGCATTTCAGCCGTGCGTAATTGGCCGACTCCCACCACGGTAAAGGATGTGCAGCGGAGCTTAGGGTTTGCCAACCACTACCGGAGGATTATCCAATGTTTTGGTGAGGTAGTGGCTCCCATTACCTCACTGCTGAAGGGGGGCTCGGTGCGTTTGCAGTGGTCGGCTGAGGCGGACAGGGCTTTTAGTCACCTGAGGGCTGCGGTGCTCTCTCAGCGCTCGGGTACGCCACCGAAGCTCCACCCCTGTGCCTTCTTCTCGAAGAAGCTCAGCCCGGCGGAGCGATACTATGACGTGAAGGACCGGGAGCTGTTGGCTGTCGTCAAGGCCTCGAAGTAGTGGAGACACTGGCTTGAGGGGGCTAGACACCCTTTTCTCATCTGGACTAACCACCGCGATCTGGATTACATCTGGGCAGCGAGGAGACTGAACCTTCTCCAGGCAAGGTGGGCCATGTTTTTCACCCGTTTTGTGTTTACCCTGTCCTACAGACCAGGCTCCCAGAACGTGAAGGCAGATGCATTGTCCCGGCTGTATGACACAGAGGAGTGGCCCATGGATCCCACTCCCATACTCCCCGCCTCCTGCCTGGTGGCACCGGTAGTGTGGGAGCTGGACACGGACATAGAGCAGGCATTACGTGCAGAGCCCGCTCCCCTCCAGTGTCCCGCTGGGCGTCTGTACGTCCCGTCTGCTGTTTGTGACGGGTTGATTTATTGGGCCCACACGTCACCCTCCTCTGGTCATCCTGGGATCGGTCGGACAGTGCTCTGTTTGAGTGGGAGGTACTGGTGGCCAACCTTGATCTTCCACTCTCACAGGGTAACACTGCGATCCTGGTCGTTGTGGATCATTTCTCTAAGTCCTGTCGTCTCCTGCCTCTGCCCGCTCTCCCTACGGCCCTACAGTCTGCGAAAGCCCTGTTTACACACGTCTTCCGGCACTACGGGGTGCCTGAGGACATAGTGTCTGATCAGGGTCCCCAGTTCACGTCTAGGGTCTGGAAGGCGTTCATGGAACATCTGGGGGTCTCGATCAGCCTTACTTCAGGGTTTCACCTCGAGAGTAATGGGCAGGTGGAGAGAGTGAACCAGGATGTGGGTAGGTAATAACTAAATATACACTATGTAAAAAACAGCTCTTCCCCCGCAAGGAACCGGTCATCTCAAAAACTAAAGCAAATATGATGCTTCTGCCCATCACCTGTTACATTTGGTTGAGTTTTCAACTAACGGGAATTCAACTTGAACCCAACAAAAACATGTTACAATATCATTTGATTGGTTATAAGTTGGGTGAAAAAAAAGACCAAAGGCCCTTCACTTGATGACTTTTTGCAAATCCAATCAGTTTTTCACATTGACTCAACGCCATCAGATATTTTTTTGGGGGAGATGAAATGACATGGAAACATTGATTCAACCAGTTTTTACCCAGTGGGCTGTTCTTGGTACATTTAAATACGAGTTTCCATATAGTTTTTTTATTATGTACATTATTATTTTATTATTATTTTGGGTATTATTTATTATTAGTATTATTTTCAGTTGACTGTTTACAGACCACCCTGAAAGCACTGATTGGTCTGAAAACACTGTATACAGCGTGCAGTAGAATGTGTCGATCACTTGGTTGACAGGGGTAGGCTACTGTAAAACGATAAACTGTCCTGTCCTCAAGTGTGAAAGCTCGCCAAAGAAGTATAGTTTTGTCTATCGTTATAGTTATCGTCGTCCGTGGTGTGGGTGAGCCTGAAGGGCATGCAAAACTTTGCAAGTCATAGTTTTTATATAGGCTACATGAACAGATTTGGAATAAACTTGTGAAAGAGGAATGCGACAAAGGGATCATTTTGCCCAATGATGGTAGGACAAAATAGGCCTACATCAATGGAAGAGTTGTCCCATTCATTCTATAGTCTTAAACCATTTATCAGGGTCGTGAACGGTCCGCAGATCAGACTGATGACATATGATCCGAACACATAATAGTTCACACAGCTGCTTGGAGAGCTGATCACTGTGACCATATAGTAATGTGTAAAAGGTATTGACCTAAGGGTTGCTCTATTGCCTGGGGAAAGTGAACTGAGCTGCCGGGCAAGTTGAACCTGCTCTGAGCTTGTCCCAGCTGATTCATTTAAACAACAAAAAATGAAATTAGCAAAGAATTCCAGTAGGCTCAAAATGATCTTTCTGGTTCATCCCATTGTTTAAGTGAAAGACAGAAAAATGTATGGCATTTATGGTAGCCAGTCAAGTTAAGCCTACTATGTGGTTTCCCCATTAGGAAGGTGATATATATATATTTTCTACTGAATTCAAGTAGCCTAACATTTGGGGCTACACTAGGGCTTTTTTTTCCAATCCTGCTACTGATAACGCAAGCAGACCACGACCCCCTATGTCCTATTGCTCTCAGGCATGAGCTGCGTGTCGAACGTAATTTTACGCTTGAGCAGCCTATCATACAGCCGGCATGCTTTAAGGCCCAGGTCACATTAAAATGAATAGGAGCGTTTCGCACAAAGTTATGTGATGTAGCAGGCCAGTACAAAATCTATTTTTTAAATACTGCCTGACTTGCAGTGCCTTTTGGACCTTAAAGATCGAATCTGCATTTGGGGAAACAGTTCGCCCCAGCGCCTTTGTTATTATTTTTGTTTTGTTGATGAAACTGGAAAGAGGAGCATCTGGCAGCGTGTTCCCCCAAAAAATTGCAGAACATATTCTGATGTTCTATCACTTTAAGGAGCCTAGCTTTAATGTCGATCCCTGTGTTGCCTTTTGTATTTTTAATCATCTGGTATGAAATGTAGTCATTTTCTCGTGTTAAGCCCAACATTTCACGAAGCTATACAAAGTGTTGCAAAGCTGGAATTATTAAGACTGCTGGCTGGTGGCAATAATGTAAATTCTTGTTCGCTAATTCAAGTTGGAAATTCAAAATACATTTTCGATGCAAGAGCGTACCAATCAGCTACCAATTCATTTTTTTGGAATATACAACTGTCCTGTATAGGCCACCTGAACCTGCATGACATGAGCCATCCTCATGCACTCTCTCCCAGCTTGGATAGAAAGTTGTGGTGGACAGAAGCAGTCCTCAGCAGGCTCCTGAAGTCCTCATTTTCTGTCTGCAATGTTTTCACCACGACCTGTAGGTCCAGGTTGCGGGCACGACCGTTTTCGATTCTGAGTTATTGCCAACCAAGACAGTCTCTCCTGACTGTGCATTATACTCTATGTCCATTGCGCTGCACATAATTCAAACTTAATCTTGAATGATGCATGTCGAGATATACCAGAGACAAGGTACTGTTGATATTGCAACCACACAATTCAAAATGCCGGTTCAGACCGTTCACCAGTATGATTAAAATCGCTAACCACTGTATTTGTTCAAGAACTGTTGTCAGCTAACGATGATCATCTGTTTGCATCTACCAATTTGTCTGTCCAGTATCCAGAAGACCTGTCCACAGAGCTTCCTATACAGTTAGTCTCTTTCCGTAAAGTGTTGAGGCCGGCAATTAAGGATAATGAGAGGCTCAATTAAAGATGTTGCAGAACTGCTGTATTTGAAGCACCACTCCCTTCTTCCCAGTTACCCTGATGTTGCTATGGCAATCAAGCTGTTTATACGATCCCTTTAATTGTTGCGGAGAGATTGTTTTTTTTTAAAACAAAAACTCATAAAGAACTACCTAAGAAAAGTAGGCATATTTCAATCTGATTGAAATACATTTCATGTTCAATCAATCGAGTTCTATTTTGCTACTTGTAGGCTACTGTCTGAAGTTAGTCTCAATATACTGAACAAAAAATATAAATGTATAAATGCAACAATTTCAAAATGTTTACTGAGTTACAGTTTGTATAAGAAAATCTGTCAATGTAAATAAATTCATTAGACCCTAATCTATGGGTTTCACATGACTGGGAATACTGTGTTGGTCACAGATACCTTCAAAATATGTAGGGGTGTGGATCAGAAAACCCGTCAGTATCTGGTTTGACCACCATTTGCCTCATGCAGCGCGACATCTCCTTCTCGTAGAGTTGATCAGGCTGTTGATTGTGGCCTGTGGAATGTTGTCTCACTCGTCTTCAATTGTTATGCGAAGTTGCCGGATATCGGCAGGAACTGGAACACGCTGTCATACACGTCAATCCAGAACATCCCAAAAATGCTCAATGGGTGAAATGTCTGGTGAGTATGCAGGCCATGGAAGAACAGGGACATTTCCAGCTCATTGGGGCTGTACACTGTCATGCTGAAACATGAGATGATGGATGTGGATGAATGGCACGAAAATGGTCCTCCAGAATCTGATCACAGTATCTCTGTGCATTCAATTTGCCATAGATAAAATGCAATTGTGTTCGTTGTCATAGCTTATGCCTGCCCATACCATAATTCTACCGCCACCATGGGGCACTCTGTTCACAACGTTGACTGTAGCAAACTGCTCTCCCACACGTCGCCTTACACGTGGTCTGCGGTTGTGAGGCCGGTTGGACATACTGTCAAGTTATCTAAAACAATGTTGGAGGCGGCTTATGGTAGAGAAATCAACATTCCATTCTCCAGCAACAGTTTTGGTGGACATTCCTGCAATCAGCATGCCAATTGCAAGCTCCCTCAAAATTTGACACATCTGTGGCATTGTGTGACACAACTGTACATTTCAGAGTGGCCTTTTACTGTCCCCAGCACAAGATGCACCTGTGTAATGATCATACTGTTTATTCAGCTTCGTGACATGCCACACCTGTCAGGTGGATGGATTATCTTGGCACAGGAGAAATGTTCACTAACAGGGATGTAAACAAATGTGTGCCCAAAATTTGAGAGAAATAAGCTTTTTGTTTAGTGAACTTTTCTGGGATCGTTTATTCCAGCTCATGAAACACGGGACCAACACTTTACATGTTATGTATATTTTTTTCAGTGTATATTTCATGATATGTACCCTAACATCTGTGATTTAATGCATTTGTATTGGGTAAGCATTGGAACAAGTCTCAACCTCAATATTTGCAGACATAGGTGGTAATATCTCTCTAGGAGCTGATCTGTCCTCACTATTGTGAAATAATTCTAACGTTAAGGTACGATTTGAATGGATAAAGCTGATCCGAGAGCAGAGTTCCGCTTCTTTCCATCCTGTCAGTGTCGACACATGCTACAACAACACACTTAGCGACCCTTCTCTCTTGCGTGATGTTTTGGGAAATGCATGTTACGTCTTCTGCCGTTAAAACACTCGTAACCTAAGTTCCATCTCTATCGGGAAACCGGACCCTGGTCTGTCATAAGAGTGACGGTATAAACGGTAGGTATGTTCTCTACCCTACTTTATGTTTAAATTATTATTTTGGGTAGGAGGGTCAATGTTTTTTTTTCAAGCGTTCAAGAGAAGGTTATGTGAACATATATTTAGCATTTTCACAGAGGTCTTATTATAAATAATGTAGTCCCTTACTCAGTAGATGCACTCATCTAGATGTTATTTGTAATGACAAATCATGTGTAGAAGAGTTCATCGTTGCAGTATGCCCTGACAAAATGTTGTCCAGTCTAGCAACCCTCATCCGTGGTGTGACTGTGTATCTTCTGGGAAAAGTTATTTTTAGTTGGTTGGTGCAGTAGCAAGCCCTACAGCTCTGTAGTTTCCGGCTATTTCACGGTCCCCTTAAAGAAGAGACAGTGGTGTGTTCTCTTCCTCCCCAGATCATGTGCTGCCAACTTGTATGCCTCAGTGACATCACCCTGAGCCACACCACCATTATAAAAGGCCTGTGTTCACAAGTGTTGTTTAAATAGTGCCAAATGATATCCGTTTAACTTAAATAGAGGGTGGCTCAACTGTAAGCTGTCTACAACAGAATCTGTCCCTATAGTCATTTCAGTAACGGAGCCTTGTATTGTTTTATCGGCAGCTGGTTATTACTGGCTCAATCTATCACATAAGATATCATTGCATTCTTGAAATGGATTAATGAACGTATGAATGGCGCCGGAGGAGATGGCTGCTGTTTTACGGGGTCTTAACCAATTGTGCTATTTTTCTCATTATTTGTAACTTATTTTGTACATAATGTTTCTGCCACAGTCTCTTATGACCGAAAGAGCTTCTGGATACCAGGACAGCAATTACTCACCTCGTACTGGACGAAGATTTTTTCTTTAACGAGTCAGACGCGAAGGATCTTCTTCAGTCGCCTGTCATTCGCAGGAGAAAGAGAGAGAGATATCGACGACGTACAATACCGTTCAAAAGTTTGGGGTCACTTAGAAACGTCCTTGTTTTTGAAAGAAAAGCAATTTTTTTCCATTAAAATAACATCAAATTGATCAAAAATACATTGTTAATGTGTAAATGACTATTGCTGCTGGACACAGCTGATTTTTTATGGATTATCTACATAGGCGTACAGAGGCCCATTATCAGCAACCATCACTCCTGTGTTCCAATGGCACGTTGTATTAGCTAATCCAAGTTTATAATTTTAAAAGGCTAATGGATCATTAGAAAACCCTTTTGCAATTATGTTAGCACAGCTAAAAGAAAGCATTAAAGAAGCAATAAAACTGGCCTTCTTTAGACTAGTTGAGTATCTGGAACATCAGCATTTGTGGGTTCGATTACAGGCTCAAAATGGCTGGAAACAAAGAACTTTCTTCTGAAACTCTTCAGTATATTCTTGTTCTGAGAAATGAAGGCTATTCCATGAGAGAAATTGCCAAGAATCTGAAGATCTCGCACAACGCTGTGTACTACTCCTTTCACAGAACAATGGAAACTGACTCAAACCAGAATAGAAAGAGGAGTGGGCGGCCCCGGTGCACAACTGAGCAAAAGGACAAGTACATTAGAATGTCTAGTTTGAGAAACATACGCCTCACAAGTCCTCAACTGGCAGCTTCATTAAATAGTACCTGCAAAACCTCAGTCTCAACGTCAACAGTGAAGAGGCGACTCCTGGATGCTGGCCTTCTAGGCAGAGTTGCAAAGTAAAAGCCATATCTCAGACTGGTCAATAAAAATAAAAGATTAAGATGGGCAAAAGAACACAAACACTGGACAGAGGAACTCTGCCTAGAAGGCCAGCATCCCGGAGTCGCCTCTTCACTGTTGAAGTTGAGACTGAATGAAGTGCTTTGAAAAGCGGGTCAAGGCTTACATCAACACCATTATACCAGAAACCCGAGACCCACTCCAATTTGCATACCGCCCCAACAGATCCACAGATGATGCAATCTCTATTGCACTCCACACTGCCCTTTCCTACCTGGACAAAAGGAACACCTACGGGAGAATGCTATTCATTGACTACAGCTCAGCGTTCAACCCCATAGTGCCCTCATAGCTCATCACTAAGCTAAGAACTTGGGACTAAACACCTCCCTCTCCAACTGGATCCTGGACTTCCTGACGGGTCGCCCCCAGGTGGTAAGGGTAGGGAACAAAACATCTGCCACGCTGATCTGCCACAGGGACCCTCAGGGGTGCGTGCTCAGTCCCCTCCTGTACTTCCTGTTCATCCATGACTGCATGGCCAGGCATGACCCCAACACAATCATTAAGTTTGCCGGCGACACAACAGTAGTGGAGCAGGTTGAGAGCTTCACGTTCCTTGGTGTCCATTTCACCAACAAACCATCATGGTCCAAACACACCAAGACAGTCGTGAAGAGGGCACAACAAAGCCTATTCCACCTCAGGAGACTGAAAAGATTTGGCATGGGTCCTCAGATCCTCAAAGTTCTACAGCTGCACCATCGAGAGCATCCTGACGGGTTGCATCACTGCCTAGTATGGCAACTGCACGGCCCAATACATGTACATTTTACCTCAAATACCTCGACTAACCGGTGCCCCCGCACATTGACTCTGTACCGGTACCCCCTGTTTATAGTCTCACTACTGTTATTTTACTGCTGCTATTTAGCTTTTTTTTTTTTTTTACTTAACCAACAATGCAGTTAAGAAAAATAAGTGGTAAGGGCTTGTAAGTAAGCATTTCACTGTAAGGTCTACAGCTGCTGTATTCGGTGACAAATAAAATGTTATTTGATTTGATTAGGGCGAGTGAGTTATCAATGTCAAATTTACCTGAGCGGAGGAGTGGGAATTTTGTGATCTGTCCTACCTTGAACATGACAGGATTACTCATAGTATAGAATTTGGACATGTGAGGACACCCATTCACTACTTTCCCCCAACATAAACACAGGCATAAACGGGAGGTGGCTATCACCCACTCTTTATCCCCCGTCTCTCTCCTCCTCTCATTCTCTCTCTAACCCCCCCCCCCCCCCCCCCCAACGTCACAACAGAGCATCGGTGGTTACCAAGGTGATAGGTTTTTGGGGCAAGAATAGCAGCAGAGCGCTGCAAAATACCTCTTAATTATGTCCTTGAGGGCATCAGGTTAGAGGGTTTACAATGCGACAAGAAGATTATGTGAACATCATTGTCCTTTTCACCTAGCCACTGTGAAAAGGGACAATAAAACACACACACACACATTTCAATTGGGTATATGGGGATCCCACCAGGGGAGCAGTTTAACAAAAGTATGTCATGTGTTGTCTGGTAGCCAATTAATAACTGTCCTCTGGATCACTGCAGTGCCGCAGAGTCCTGTAGGATTTAGCCTACTCAACCATGTAGGAAACAGAGAAAATGTTTGGAAGAACATAAAGCATACTGTGCTATGCGGTACAAAGGAGCGAGCCAGAATGTGAATGAATGTGCCGGTCTGAAAATAGTCAAGGGAAATGGTGGGAGAATGAGTGCCTCAATGTATTTTATGAGAGCGAGACCCTGAATACAGTGTCTGCTGTATGCCCACTAGGTTTACAGAGCAGATTGGATCAGATCAAGGCAGGGAGAGTAAAGAGGAGAGAGAGAGAGGATAGAGTGGGAAACTGAGTGAGAGAGCAAAAGAGAGAGAGAGAGAGAGCGAGAGAGGCAGAGAACAGACAGTTTAAACAGCACTGTTTCGGGAAAGGAGGTACTTCCAGTGCAGCAGCAGAGGCAGCATACTGATCCTCCAACCAGCTGCTGAGCAGACCTCCAGAGCGCCAGACCTCACCCTCAGCCTGACCTCTCTCCACCCCAGCAGATAGCTGCCCGCTGACGGAAGAGAGAGCAAGAGACACACCAGGGAGAAGGAGAGGATCCCACTCCACCCGTTCAAAACCGCCTCAAGCTGTGGCTAGGGGAGCAGACAGACAGACACCGGTGCTGCAGGCAGCGGTGAGAGATGGTTAGGAGGAGGAGACTACAGCTCCAGAGTGGAATAGCTAGATCGAACCTGAGAGGAATTCCAAAAACAGCTGTCCGGCAGACATCCCTCCCGAGAGCAAGTGGCGAGAGCAGGGCGGCCCCAGGGCAGAGACAGTAGTCAGTCAGCCCCAGTGAGTTTGGGAACCACACGCCACACACACCTCTTTAGCAGTCAGCACTAGGACTGCAGACCTTCAGGAGGGCAGTGGACACCTTTTGGCAGGAACCAGGAGCTTGTCCCAGGAATTACACAAGGTGAGGGAAAGGGTGAGCAATGTTTAAGACTTGTTAGTGTGTAATGGGTGTAGAATATCTCTGGCATCGCATCATGTACAGTGATTTGGTGCATTATGGTAAAACCTTCAATGAGACTAAGTATTCAAAGGGACAATGTTGCTGTTAGCGTGTGTCTCTGTGGTTCAACACTGTTGAATGTGATAATTAGTGTTCAGTTATGGATATAAAGAGTGCAGGGGTATTTTACATTACAAGGGGTGAGCAGTTCGGGGCAACCTGACACCACTTCTTTCTTTCCTAGAGGGGACATTTTAAGCCAGGCAACACACTTCTGACATGTTGAGCTTTGCGTTAATCTCCCGAGTGAACAGATTTTATTTTTAGGTTCTCGCAAGGTTTTTGGAGGGGTTTTTGGAGTGGCTCATCAGACTGCACTCATCGCATTGCCAGTGAGTGGTTGTGTTGTCGTTCCCTTCATGTCTTTTCTGCTTTGATATGGTTTCCTGCCCGGCCCTGCCAAGGACAACTGGGCAGAACCCACGCTAGCGGGTGGCACGGGGGGTAAACGCTGACAGCTGGGGTGGGGAGGTACAGAGGAGGGGAGAATCAGACAGAACAAACACACCACCCTGCCATTCTATTACACTCCCACCAAAGCCACATCCAGGCCCCAAGAGGAACAACTGCCTGTAATTGAGGTTTCTTTATGTAACAGAAACAGCTCAGACCAAGTCTTCTTAGGGCTACCATTACCCTCTGCGGTGGTATGCCCTAGTTCTTTTTTAAATTGTGGACGAAAAGAAAGGGGACAATCTATTCATGGTCATGTCAGAAATTAAGGGGTTAAAGGTTAGAGTTTAAAATATGAACACGGGCTATAACCTCCTAGCCCAACATACATACAGTACATCAAAATATAACTATGTTTTTACAAAACCATGTGTTCATGTTCAGCGACCATGGAATCCCTAAAAACCTTAATGTCCCACTAATGCTAGTATGAGACAAACATTTGCTTGAAGGAAGGATTGTGATGGTTCCTTTTTTTTGAAGAACGATAATGGATAAAATAGGTCAAATTGTGAGCCGAAGTGTGTGCTGCTTCAATGCTTAATGTAGGCCTTTCTTCACCCATATGATGCATTTCTGTGTACAGTGAGAACAAACTGTAAAGTGTCATCATGGGCACTTGTTTAGAATACAGCACACTTACTTACACAAGCTCCAATAATAAGCTGACGCAGATAGTCGAAACAGACGGTTGTGAGGAGATGAGAGATGGGGTCCATAACCGGACCCCACGGCTCTCACCCAAAATCATCTGTCCATTACCCAAAACCCTCAGCACTTCCCTAGTCTACTACAACCCTCTCTGCTTACAATAGCTAATCCCCTTAACTGGACCTTGCTTTGCATTACATGGAACTCCCCATGTCTGTAACGAACCCAATGCTGTCCTTAGAGGCTGGAACGGCTCCAGCTCCCCCATCATGCCTGCACAGATACATACAGCCGACCCAATGACACATTAGCTTTATTCGCCACTCTCGATGATTGGACCGGTGCTCAGCAACCACTTGGGAGGAAGGCGCCAGCAGATCGCCCCCCCCCCCCTCCCCCCTCCCTTCCCCGGAGGTGTAAATGAAAACCCTTGACCACATTCTGCATTGGCGTCGCGGCGGGCCCGGGGCTGGCAACGAACATTCGCTGCTCTCACTGCTCCTCTTGGGCTTCGGTCCAAAAGTACAGTGTGAATCTGGCCTTGAGTAGGAGTTAGACCAGTACGCACCTCCTCAACAATTTCACAACCAGTGAAAGTTCCAGTTTAAAAATTTATATCAGGTATTTTTTGCTTTTTATACAGCTTGCGTCCTCTATTAGTTATCCTGTCAGAATAACATTTTTCATAAAAAATATATAAATATTATCCCCTCTTTGTTTTTTGTTTATATACATACACACATTTACATACATGGTACTTTATTTTTGCACAGTTACAGTACAGTACACATAGTTTTTTATATATACACATATTTTGGATAGTTATTACTTAGACATGTATATAGTGTTTCCAGTGAAAACTATTGCCGATCATGAGCTTTTTAAACCCAGCCCTCTGATACTCTTAGCAACATCTGCAGAGCTGAAATTGTCGTATGCTTCATATATATAACATTCCGTCGGTTGCAAGAGTTTTGTGTAATAATTTCACATTTGGAAAAACTCTGTGTTGAATCAAGCATTGTTTTGTATATCAGTTCATACCCCATGTGTCATATATATATATATATATATATATCAGATATTTTGCTTTTATAACAGCTGGCGTCCGCTATTAGTTATCCTCTCAGAAAAACAGAGTTAGCTGACTGAGCTGAATACCACTTCCTTTTTAATTAACTAGTGGCCTCTGACATTCCAATCATGCCTGCCAAATGCAGCCAAACTCCATTCCGCCACCAGAATGATCCGTTTGAAGGTCCTCCGCTTTCCGTACGCCAGCTGACATTTCATAACGGCTGTCGGCCTTGATTTAGATGCATAACGGATGTCTCTCTATGCTATCGGATGTCTCTCTATGCTATCGGATGTCTCTCTATGCTATCGGATGTCTCTCTATGCTATCGGATGTCTCTCTATGCTATACTATCAATAGCATAACTCTGTAGAAATCTTCCACCCGAGCCAAATTCCCCATCGCTGGACTAGAGGGAATTTGGCTAGGATGAGGGAATCTATATAGGGACTATACAGCTGATTACAACAACAACAACAAAACACGGTCATCCATCATAATGCTATGGATTTCCCATGACACTTGAGAATAGCGGATCTGTATTCCATCCGCACAGACCCAGCAGGTGGTCTGGCTCTGATGCTAGGGCAGTCCAATAATCAATACGTGTGTCAGACTGTAGCTGCCTAAGCCAGTGACCGTCTGCAGTTTGGGAAGGTATTATAAGGCAGGTAATGCGGCTGCAGTCGCAGTCGCAGCACAGAGTACATACATTTGAAGGAGCCCATGAGCGGAAGGGTTTAGGATTTGGAGGTTTGCTTTTCTCCGACTTCCTATCGGAACCCAGCCGCAGTGGGCCTTAGCTGTCAAGGTCAACTGAGAAAGAGCAGTACGGAGAGAGGCGGAGAGAGAGAGAGAGAGAGAGGGAGAAGGGAAAAGGAGTCAGATGCTATGCGAGGCAGAGGATCTTTGTTTTCTTTTCTGTCCTGTTAAAAAAAAACACTGCAGGACTCTTTTAAACGGTCTGTTATTCCTCTTTCTCTCTTTCTCAATCTCTCCGTGTCAGACGCACAGCGAACAAACACATGGCGCGTGTTCAAACCTTCTTGCTATCTCTCCTGAGCCCAGTCAAGCACCTCATACAAACACTTACACTCACTCCAACACTAACATGCACAAGGCCCCTTAAGAGAGCGGTGTTGCCATTCAGACCCACTCACACATATTCTGCATCCTTCCACCCTGCTTGTCATGCATATATATATATATATATATATATATGAGAGAGAGAGAGAGAGCCACAGTGCTTGTTAAGTGACAATTTATTTGTGTTGTAATGCCCAAGTGAGGACATTCTCTGAACCACTTCATTTAGCCTACCATATGTTCAGTTTTTGGCACTTTGGTTTTGTATTGTTTGAGTAAGTAGGTCTTACAATAATAATGTATGTATGACCATTGCTATATTAGACTTAAAAAATGTAGCGGTGTCATGGGAAATGCAGATGCCAACTTCACTCAATGGGAAGTCAAATTATTTTTAGTACAGGAAACACTGATGTTATCATTTAGATGGGCAACGGTGATATTATCCATCATTTAGTCTAGGCACCAAATGCCTCTGGTTGAAAAAGACTACTGTGTCTGTCGTCTTCACAGTTATACAGGTATCCGGTCTGCAGTCCAGATAAACACCATGCCAATTGTCCATGGCTGTCCCCACTAAACATGTACCATGGATGAATGTGAATTTGTGAATTTTTTATTAGGATCCCCATTAGCTGACGCTACAACATTAGCTAATCGTCCTGGGGTCCAACACCAATTAATAAGATATTACAAACAATTACAAATGAATACTTTACAAACATTTAACAAGTAGACAACACAGACAATTAAAATGCCTGACAGTAAAACACATTTAACATTCAGTTGATGCTTTCTATTTCCTGTCCAGTCATATGGTTTATCGCATTAGATGTTTTTAAAAAGATTCTCGAAGGTGGATTTAGGAATATGGATTGGTAAAGGGTTCTATTCAGCTATGGCTCTATATGAAACTGTAGATTTAAGGTGATTTGTCCTTGGCTTGGGTTGTCTTAGATGCCCTGAATTTACCTGTCTAGTTTGGTGGTTATGCGTGTTGCTAATATGTACTAACTGGCCTGAAAAATACTGTATTTTTTTGAAAAATATAACATTCCTAAAGAAAATCAGAATACTGGATATTCATTTGTTTTCAACGTGAAGCCATGAGAGATTGTGACGCATTTGGATAATATTCATATGGATAGAGCAATGAAGAGGTAATCTGGCAGCCCTGTTTTGAGCAATTTTGAGCTTTTTATATATTTTTTGCTGCAGACGACCATGTAACTGGACAGTACTCAAAGTGTGATAGGACCAGGGATTGAATCACCTGATTCAGAGTGCTAGATGTTACATAATCTGAACATTTACTTGAAACAGAAATTCCCATACCTATCTTAATGTTATTTATGTGTTCTGCCCATGATAAAGCTGCGTCCAACATGACAACTAGTAGTTTCATTTTTTTCACTTGCTCTACATGCATTCTATTCACAGACAAATTAAATTGGGGATCATCAGCAAGCATATATTTTGGACCCAATACATTTAGTTTTATGAACACCAATTTGTTCATATCAACCCACTCTGTCACCATTCTTAGTTCACTACTCAGTACATCTGTTAGCTCCTTATATTCTGATGCTGCGATAAATATTGTAGAGTCATCAGCATACATGACCACTCTTGCTTTGTTCAATACTGAAGGTAAATCATTAGTAAAGCTAGAGTAGAGAAGTGGGCCTAGGCAGTTTCCTTGAGGATCACCACAGTGTATATCTTTACTGTTTGAAAAACTACCATTAAAGAACACTTTTTGCCTTTTCCCGAATAGATAGCTTTCCATCCAGGATAGAGCTGCAGACTTAAAACCATAATATTTGAGTTTACCTAGTAACAGTTCATGATCCATTACATCAAAAGCAGCACTGAAATCTAGCAACACCGCACCAACTAACTTCCTGTCATCTATACTCTTTAACCAATCATCTGTCATTTGTGCTAAGGCCGTACTCGTAGAATGCCCTTTGTATGCATGCTGAAAACAAGTTACATGAGAAATAATCCTTGATTTGTACAGATGCAATGTTTTCCAATAATTTACTTGACACAGGCAGCAAGTTTAAAGGATGACTATTAGGACCAGTGAATGCAGATGTTTTATCCTTAGGTAGTGGAATAGCCTTTGACTCTTTCCAGACTTCTGGGCACATCCCATACATTTAGCACTAATTAAAAATATAAGAGATTGGGGTAGATATTTGGTCAGTTGTAACTCTAAGCAATATTGCATCAAGATTATCTGTATGAGGTGAATTGTCATCCGAAAGAGACAACAGCATCCGTTCCCCCTCTTCCCTTTCTACTTGGTGAAATTCAAACACGCATTACCTCTCCTTCATGATCCAACCTTTCCTAAGGGTATATGACATGGAGCCATGGAGCTCGTCGAAATGGGGAGACCAAGGCGCAGCGTGATTTGAGTTCTTCATAATTTATTTGTGAAACAGCAACAAAACAATAAAGAGAAACAAACGAACAAACAAACAAACAAACAAACAAACAAACAAACAAACAAACATACATACATACATACATACATACATACAGCCTTGTAGGGCTCAAAAGCAACAATACAAAAAACAAGATCCCACAAACAACAGGCGGGAAAAGGCTGCTTAAATATGATCCCCAATCAGAGACAACGATAGACAGCTGCCTCTGATTGGGAATCATACCAGGCCAACATAGAAATACAAAAACTAGACTACACATAGAAATAATAAACTAGAACACCCCCCAGTCACACCCTGACCTACTCCACCATAGAAAATAAAGGCTTTCTATGGTCAGGATGTGACAGCCATCAGTAGGAATCATAGAATTCCTCAACTTGTCCACTTTGCCTGTAAAATATTAATTAAAGCAGTTTGCGATGTCTTGTGGTTTTGTATTAATATACCCTCTGATTCAACAAAAGAGGACATGTTCGAATTCCTACCCATAATAGCATTCAACGTTCTCCACAGTTTTCCCATCACACTTTACAACAGTATATCAATTTGATGTCTATACAAGATTTCTTAATTTACAATCATTTGCTTATCAAACACAGTGCCAGATTTATCTGCTGCTTTTTTGGCATCATAACATTCAATCATTATATTTCTCAGCTCATCACCAATCCATGGGGCACCGCTTGACCTCACAGTGCATTTTCTTAAAGGGGCATGCTTACCAGCTATACCCATGAATACAGTTGAAGTCGGAAGTTTACATAGACCTTGCCAAATACATTTAAACTCGTTTTCACAATTCCTGACGTTTAATCCTAGTAAAAATTCCCTGTTTTAGGTGAGTTAGTATCACCACTTAACTTTAAGAATGTGAAATGTCAGAACTACAGTAGAGAGAATGTAACGGCAGATTTCCTCTTCGTCTGAAGAGGAGTAAGGATCGGACCAAGATGCAACGTGGTAAGTGTTCATGACGATATTTTAATAAAGACAAAATGAACACTCGAACAAAAACAATAAACGATAAGGTGAAATCTACAAAAAAAAAACGAAACAGTACCGTGTGGCAACAAACACACACACTGAAAAAAAACACCCACAAACCAACCCAGGCTACCTAAGTATGATTCTCAATCAGAGACAACAAACGACACCTGCCTCTGATTGAGAACCATACTAGGCCGAAACAGAAACCAAACATAGATAAACAAACATAGACTACCCACCCCAACTCACACCCTGACCATACTAAATAAAGACAAAACAAAGGAAATAAAAGGTCAGAACGTGACAGAGAATGATTTATTAGAGCTTTTATTTCTTTCATCACATTACCAGTGGGTCAGAAGTTTACATACACTCAATTTGTATTTGGTATACACTCAATTTGTATACACTCAATTTGTATTTTTCCAATGACATGGTACAATTTTTTAGGCTGATTTCATGTTGAATTCACGTTAGTTGAAAATCAAATGTAAATCAAAACTAGAGGTTGAACTGATGACTGCCCAGTGGGATGACTGGTATTTCAGTCAAAATTACGATTGAAACAGAACGTCCAGCTATCAAAGTAAAAACAAATAAGCATCTGCCTCCCCCTCTTTTAAAATCCTCCAATAATCCCCTGTAGCCCTCCTCCAACCGTTAGTTCTCCTAACTCCTCCCTTCCCTCTTTCTCTGCATCACTTCAACGCCCCCCTCTTTCCCTCTTGGTGCGTGTCTGGGCAGTAGCTCTCTCCTCCATCGTCTGCCTTGCTCTGATCCTACTAAAGCCCTCTCACCTCTCTTCGCCCAATCTGCTGTCCAGCTGTTCCATATTAGCACATGTAGGAGGAGGCAGCCTTGGGGGGGGGGGTCTCGTAAGGACCTGAGCAGATGGGCCTGAGCCTGGGCTTCAGTTCACCAGGCCTTGCCCTCAAATCTCATATGGCCTTTACGCTTTCTAAATGCAGGGGGATGAGGGGAACTGGGGATGAAGACATTCCGTGTGTGTCCACGATTTATTTTGTCGTCTTGTGTAAGTAACTTTATATTGTTATTTGAATGGGGATTGACATGAAGTGTAGATCATCAGTGACAGACCAGTTGGGATTCTAGGGAAGAAGTTGGAGAAATGTCTATGTATCAACATTTTATTGGAATGTAAAATGTAACATTGGCTCAAGCATCTTGGCACAACATACCCCAGATTTGACTAATAGACTGATAAACTGTGTATGTTTAGGGAAAAAACATTTTGTTCTCTTTCTTTCCTCAGAAATGTGGCTGGTTGACCACACTGCAACCTCATAGACAACACTGGTGAGAACTTGGACTCCTGATCAACTTGGATTTCCTGATTAATGACAGAAATATCAAAGCTATCTTCGGAGCAGCACAAGACAACACAGCCATTTCATTGAGAATGTAATTTCCTCATCTCCCCAGGGAGACCTTGTGCTCAGTGTGAAGTTCTTCACCAATCCTAAAGTTCCGGGAGAGTCCTCCTCTTTGTCCTTTATCACTGAGCTCTATTCAACAGTGACCACCATGCCTGCCAAAGCACCCATCTACCTGAAGTCCAAAAATAGCAAGAAAGGCAAGAAGTGTCGTCTGAGAGACATCCTGTCCCCAGACATGATCAGCCCACCGCTGGGGGACTTCCGCCACACCATCCACATTGGAAAAGGCGGGGAGAGGGACGCCTTCGGGGACATGTCCTTCCTCCAGGGAAGGTTTGAGCTCCTGCCTGGGAAAGGTGAGGTGTTCCGTCCGCAGTACAGCATCCACAACGAGTTCCTGCGGGCCAACAGCGCATCTGATGCCCAGTTTCCTGACACACCCTCTCCCGTTCTAAAGAATGCCATCTCACTCCCTTCAATTGGGGGTTGCCAGGCCCTCACCCTGCCCCACCTCTCCACCGCTGTGTTCTCTATGCCCGCTATGGACCCCCTGGTTTGCACGGTAGGGCGGATCCCTACCTCTCCCCTGGGGAGCCCAGACGGGGCTGACATCCTGGAGGTTGAAACCCCGTTGGGTTCCATCGAGGTCTTCAGCAGCGACCCGACCAGACATCCGACAGAAGTCACAACCAAACCAGGCGTCCTGCTGGATCTGATAGAGAAACCAGAGAAGCCAAAGACGGAGAAAGTCTCCAAAAGTCATCATAAAAAGCACAATTGTGAAAACGGGTATGAAAAGCCTTCAAGTACCTATTACATCAATGGCAACAGCAATGGCATCTTCAATAGTAACGAAGGCTTCAGCGGCAATGACAAACGCAATGGCTTTAGAAGCTTTAACAATGACATTACCCTCCGCTTCGAGAAAAAGCTCTCTGATTGCAATGGAGACTGGGTGGACAGGGACAGCGGGGTGGATGAGGGGCGCCTATGCGACTTTGACTTTGAGTTCTCCAAGGACAAGAGCGTGTCACAGTATTCAATCTCCCACATCACCGGGTCTCTTCTGTCACTTGAACTCGATTTGGGCCCCTCCATTCTTGATGATGTACTCAACATCATGGGTGACCCCAAGGCAAAGAGCAGACCTTGAGCAATGCCAAAGCTGAAGAGGTGAAAGGGAAATACAGAACTTGAGAGAAGTATGAGAAAGGTCTCACAAACCTGTCAAGATACAGTCCATGGCATGTGGAGCGCTGCTTATGTCCTTATTTTCTAAATAAGTTTCTAATTTAGCTTCTTGGAAGTCTCAATGCTTTTATTGTTTGTGCGTTGTGCCACCAGTATTAGGAGATGCATGTGCTATTGAATTACTACTAAACCAAAGCCATTGTGCCTTTTATTTTGCAATTAAATTAAGATTAAAGGGTAGTTTAGTGTTCTTTTCCCGGCTTTTGCTGTAGATAAAAAAGGTTGCTTTGATACACAATCTAAAGCCCTGTTTCTCTGTAAATATAATGCATCTTGTGTGACTTTTAACATGTTTATCAAGGCACTGTTTTGTTTGTCACATGACCATTTTATTAAAAAAACTACAAAGAATCCTATGCATAATATACAGTACTTGTGTTTTTATTAAATGGCATTAATAAATTAAATGTGTCCTATTTCCCTCTACTTTTTTCAAAAGAGTGAAATAATATGTGATTGTGCAGTTGTATCATTGATGGTATGATACAGTATATTTCAGAGAAAATGACTGAGGTTTGAGAGTAAAAGATGGAGGAACTCAAAGTGAAGACGATAGGCCTACACAGTACAGTACACTTGGAAAGTGAGAAAGACGAGCAAAAAAAGCGAGAAGGCCTGAGAAGAGATGCGAAACGGAAACAGACCCGAGAGAGTGGGAAAAAAAAGAGAAGAACAGAATAGATTTCTTTCTCATCTTCTGGAATTCTTTACGTTCTGCTTCACTGCACTGCCGTGGGAGCACTGGTGGGAGAGCACTCAACCAGGCGCCTGCTCCGTTTGTCTGCGTGCGGACGGGGACAAGCAGAGGAGGGGTCTTTAAAATTCCCTACATTCCAGTAACGGAGCACAAGCATCCAGGAGCGGGCATAAATCAGCTGTTTAGAGTTGTTGTATAATGGATTGTAAAAGTGTCTCACAAGACAGGCAAACTTTTTTTTTGTTTCCGTGCAAAGAGATGGATTGCAGCTCTCCTCTGTCTTTGATCAAGAAGGTCAATTCCTGACCTAGCGGTGTTGAGGCAACATTCTGATTTGGCAATTGAAGTCGGAGGTTTACATACACCTTAGCCAACTACATTTAAACTCAAGTTTTTCACAATTCCTGACATTTAATCCTTGTAAAAATTCCCTGTCTTAGGTCAGTTAGGGTCAGCAATTTATTTTAAGAATTTAGTAGAGAGAATGATTTATTTCAGCTTTTATTTCTTTCATCACATTCCCAGTGTGTAAAACACTCATTTTGTATTTGGTAGCATTGTCTTTAAATTGTTTAACTTGGGTCAAACATTTTGGGCAGCCTTCTACAAGCTTCCCACATTAAGTTCGGTGAAATTTGGCCCATTCCTCCCGACAGAGCTGGTGTAACGGAGTCAGGTTTGTAGGCCTCCTTGCTCACACACTTTTTCCGTTTTTTTGCCCATAAATTTTCTATGGAATTGAGGTCAGGGCTTTGTGATGGCCACTCCAATACTTTGACTTTGTTGTCCTTAAGCCGTTTTGCCACAAATTTGGAAGTATGCTTGGGGTAATTGTCCATTTGGAAGACCCATTTGCGACCAAGCTTTAACTTCCTGACTGATGTCTTGAGATGTTGCTTCAATATATCCATAGAATTTTCCTTCCTCATGAAGCCATCTATTTTGTGAAGTGCACCATTCCCTCCTGCAGTAAAGCACATCCACAACATAATGCTGCCACCCCTGTGCTTCATGGTTGGGATGGTGTTCTTCGGTTTGCAATCCTCCCTCTTTTTCCTCCAAACATAACGATGGTCATTATGGCCAAACAGTTCTATTTTTGTTTCATCAGACCAGAGGACATTTCTCCAAAAAGTAAGATCTTTGTCCCCATGTGCAGTTGCAAACTGTAGTCTGGCTTTTTTATGGCGGTTTTGGAGCAGTGGCTTCTTCCTTGCTGAGCGGCCTTTCAGGTTATGACAATATAGGACTCGTTTTACTGTGGCTATAGATACTTTTGTACCTGTTTCCTCCAGCATCTTCACAAGGTCCTTTGCTGTTGTTCTGGGATTGATTTGCACTTTTCACACCAAAGTACATTCATCTCTAGGAGACAGAATGTGTCTCCTTCCTGAACGGTATGACGGCTGCGTGGTACCATGGTGTTTATACTTGCGTACTATTGTTTTTACAGATGAACGTAGTACCTTCAGGTGTTTGGAAATTGCTCCCAAAGATGAACCAGACTTGTGGAGGTCTACAATTTTTTCTGAGGTCTTGGCTAATTTCTTTTGATTTCCCATGATGTCAAGCAACGAGGCACTGCGTTTGAAGGTAGGCCTTGAAATACATCCACAGATACACCTCCAATTGACTCAAATGATGTCAATTAGCCTATCAGAAGCTTCTAAAGCCATGACATAATTTTTTAAAATTTTCCAAGCTGTTTAAAGGCACAGTCAACTTAGTGGATGTAAACTTCTGACCCACTGGAATTGTGACACAGTGAATTATAAGTGAAATAATCTGTCTGTAAACAATTGTTGGAACAATTACTTGTCATGCACAAAGTAGATGTCCTAACCAAAACTATAGTTTGTTAACAAGAAATTTGTGGAGATGTTGAAAAACAAGTTTGAAAAACAAGTTTTAATGACTCCAACCTAAGGGTACATAAACTTCTGACTTCAACTGTATGTGAACACTGCTGTTTACAAAAGGTGCTGTGGCTGCAGTATGGTGTGATATGTTGCATTCCTTTGAAAGTTAAAAGGCTTCGCGTCAGAACAAATAATTACCAGAGACTGATTTGACGTCCTCAAATGGAAAATACTGGAAACGTTTTAATTGTCTGTAATGTGTTATAAAAGGTGTGAGACATTCCATTTGTGTGTTTGTGGGATTGTTTAAGTTTGTTGTCTAGTTGTGAAGCCTTGTACAACTTCTGGTCTCGACCATGCTGCTAATCTTTCACTGAGGTGCTGGGTTAGGGCTGCCAATTGTATTTTTTGTCTTTCATCATACATGTTTGTTTAGTATGATTTATTTTTATTATAAATTTAAAAGAAAAATCCTCTTTTTCTCCCCAATTTCGTGATATCCAATTACAGTCTTGTCCCATCGCTGTAACTCCCGTACAGACTCGGGAGATGCGAAGGTCGAGAACCATGTGTCCTCCGAACCACGCACTGCTTCTTGACACACTACTCGCTTAACCCGGAAGCCAGCTGCACCAATGTGTCAGAGGAAACACCATACAACTGGCTACCGAAGTCAGCATGCATACGCCTGGCCCGCCACAAGGAGTCGCTAGAGCACGATGGGACAAGGACATCCCAGATGGCCAAACCCCCTCCTATCCTGGACAGCGCACCATGGGTCTCCCTGTCATGGCCAGTTGCGACAGCCTGGGATCAAACCCGGGCCTGTAGTGACACTGTGATGCAGTGCCTTAAACTACTGCGCCACTCGGGAGGCCCAGTCAGATTTTCAACTACAGGCCTCATATAGCCTGTACTGCCTGTCTCAATGCCCAAATTGCCAACTCTCTGTGCTGGTCTACCCAAAAATCATGCAAGAAGAATAAATAATGCCATGGTTTGTGCATATTTATATAGAAGGTAGAAAATAACCTTGTTGGACTGTGTTTTATGACCGGGGGGTTTAGGGTCTAAGCAGGGCTGGATCAACCCAGGGTTCACCTCTCCACTATCACAGCTGCTTTTCCTCAACCTCCATGTATGCTACAAACAAAGTAAAGAGAGATAGTCATGATCCAAATGGATACATTTAGCATGTGATACACCCACAGACATATAACTAAATAGAACAATATCCCTACTTGTTTCTCTGACTCAATCTTGAGTACACTGCCTGTTATCGAGCTCAGACTCAAGTGCCTTTCAAATGCAATTACTATAAATGTTTGGCCCAAACGTAGTTATTTTCCATGTTTTCACCACACGGAGCCAGACAAACACAGTCATTATTGCTGGGGAAAAAGGGTGTGTTGTAATTGGTTTAGCCAGATTAGTGACACTCCAGAAGGATGGAGAGGTGACACAGGCGTCGACAGATTCTGCTCTACCTGGAGCCCTGTAATTGTCTGTTGGTCGCTTAACAAAAATAGCAAATACTTAAAGGCCCAATACCGCCGTTTTTATCTCAATATCAAATCATTTCTGGGTAACAATTAAGTACTTTATTGTGATTGTTTTCAATTAAAATGAGAAAAAATAGCAAGAGCAATTTTCTCAAGCAAGAATTTTGCTAGGACTATCTAGGAATAGTCTGAGTAGGGAAAGAAAACTGAAAACTAGCTGTTATTGGCAGAGAGGTTTGGAACTCTTTCTTATTGGTCTATTTACTAACTTACCGCCTTGCGTTGTCACCAGGCAGGCCAAAACGCCATACCACCACAACAGGCTGAAATGTATTTTCAAACAGCTCTTACACTAAAAGGGCATTATCATAATTTTCACAATTTCATGGTATTATTCCAACCTCATAGTGTGGAAATATGTATAAAACGCAGGAAAATCACATTTTGTACTGCACTGGGCCTTTAATCACTCAATTCTATTTTCTGTGACTTTGGTGGCGTGGGTTGGCAACGTGGTGACAATAAGAAGCCTGGGGAAAAGGGAGGAATTAACTGGAAAAACATGTTTATTCACTTGCCCGTTACATGGTTTTCTAGTTGACTAACCAAGGAAACACAAACAAACAAAGTAGTTTATAACCATATTTTTTTTTACATAATGGAGGTATTAGTCATGTGTAGCTGGACTCATGGATCAGTAAACATTCCCTCCTATGATAAGCCAAATATACTGGCTAAACTGGCTATTTGTTTTATGCATGCAAACATCCCATAATTCCTATGTAATGTGACATGTAAAACATTTACCGCTAAGCTTGTTTTCACAAAGAACGTTCTGGTTCATCACAACCGTTGATAAATCGTTTGTGGTTCTCAAGAAACTGCCTCTCCCTTGAAATACCCCAACAGAACATTTGAGATCACGGGAGTCCAGCTCTCTCCTGTTTCTGTTTCCTGGACTAAGGTGAAGCTGTCAGGTTTCAGGATGAATAAGCTTTGGCCCGTGGGCCAGGTGTGCCAAAGAAAGCATAACTCAAACCAAGACAAATTTTTACACCACCTCTCAGACAGCCCAGAATAATGTGTGCAGTGTCTTTCACATAGAAGTGTTATTTACAGAGTCCCTCATAGTGATATTTGCACTAGGTGAAAAGAGGGACATTTTTAATAGGACATTTTCCCTGCTCTCTGGCATGCCGTGGAGACAGCAGAGGCACGGTAAAGGAGGATAAAGGTCTTCTTGTTTTCCCCTCACACTGCTATGCCACAACATCGAACGCTTTCCGGCCATGCAGAAGGCAGGACAAGAAGACATGTTTGAGACTACAACTAGGCCTATCTTGATACTAAATATGAGCGTTCATTGTTATTGCGTAAGAAAGAGATATAATTTCTTGTGGAGGGAATGCCAGGTTTGGTGCTTGGATTAAGCCCTCGGGACCAGGGTTAATGAGGGGAGCTTTGCGGGGACATTTACTTTGGGATGCTTTGCACAGAAGCAGGGATTGTGTGTTCACCCCAAACCTGCTGAATCAGTTGCTTGGAATGGAACCCAGCTCACCTTAGACAGAGAAAAAAAATGAAACCCAGCAGAAACATAGAGTATTTACTTCACCTGAGGGGCGAATAAAATAGCAGGAGGAGAAAGTGACGCAGAGCAGACTACAAGCAGTCTCACATGCAGTTTGGTCTCCGGGGCATGCAAACGTCAGGTCTGCCGTGTTGACGGTTGTTTGCAGACCGTTTCCATGGTGAGGGAGATTTGTGTCTGCAGCATGTGAAGACTGGAAGCTGAGGTGGGGGCAAAAGTCTAGGGTTGAAGCCCTGAACAGTGTCAGATTGGAGGGAGAATGATGGGTACAAGACGAGACCCAGACGTCATTCCAGTGCAGGACTTTTTGTGCAGCCCTCCTCAGTACTCACAACCCATGTAAACACGTTTAGAACTGTTCACTTGCATGAGGTTAAAGGTCTATGTGACTGCTTTGAGAGGGAGAGTTTAATAATTGACGTTTCACCACTGCCTTTGTGAAGTTTGAACTTAGACAACGTACAGTGAGCTCCTAGACCATTGGGACAGTGACCATTTTGTTGTTGTTTTGGCTCTGTACTCCAGCACTTTGGATTTGAAATGATACAATGACTATGAGGTTAAAGTGCAGCTTTAATTTGAGGGTATTTTCATCCATATCAGGTGAACGACATGCCACTGGCTTTGAATGAAGCTAGTGCGTCTATGTATGCGGATGACTCAACACTGTAAATGTTAGCTACTACAGTGACTGAAATTACTGCAACACTTAAAGAGCTGCAGTTAGTTTCAGAATGCGTGGCAAGGAATAAGTTAGTGCAAAATATTTTATTTAAACTAATAGCATTACGTTTGGGAGAAATCCTTGACTAAACCCTAAACCTCAACAAAATCTTGTAATGAATAACGTGGAAATTGACTAAACTGCTTCGGAGTAACCCTGGACTGTAAACTGTCATGGTCCAAAGATATTGATACAACGTTTGCTAGGATGGGGAGAAGTCTGTCCATAATAAAGTGTTGCTCTGCATTCTTAACAGCGCTATCAACAAGGCAGGTCCTGGTTTTGTCGCACCTGGACTACTGTTCAGTCGTATGGTCAGGTGCCACAAAGAGGGACTTAGGAAAATTGCAATTGTCTCAATTGGCCCTTGGATGTACACAGATAGCTGACATTAATAACATGCAGGTCAATCTCTCCTGGCTGAAAGTGGAGGAGAGATTGACTACATCACAACTTGTATTTGTGATAGTTATTGACATGCTGAATACACAGAGCTGTCGGTTTGAACTACTGGCACATAGCTTGGACACACATGCAAACCCCACAAGACATGTCTCTTCACAGTCCCCAAGTCCAGAACAGACAATGGGAGGCGCACAGTACTACATAGAGCCATTACTACATGGAACTCTATTCCACATCAAGTAACTCATGCAAGCAGTAAAATTTGATTTAAAAAAAAAACAGATAAAAATACACCTTGTGGAACATCGGGGACTGTGAAGCAACACAAACATAGGCACAGACACACGATAACATACGTACTATACACACCGGTACACATGGATTTTGTGTTGTAGATACAGTATATGGTTGTAGAGTAGGGGCCTGAGGGCACACAATGTGTTGTGAATGTATTGTAATGGTTTTTATTTATTTTTATTTAGCTGGACACCAGGAAGAGTAGCTTCTGCCTTGGCAGCAGTTAATGGGGATCCATAATAAATACAAATACAAACAGTTTAGAAATTACAGCACCTTTTGTACATAGTCCCCACATTCTAGGGAACCGTAGGTATTGGGAAAAATGCACTTATGTGCATTAAAATAGTAAAAAGTTCAGTATTTGGTCCTATATTCCTAGCACACAATGACTACATCAAGCTTGTGACTCTACACATTTGTTGTATGCATTTTCTGTTTGTTTTGGTTGTGTTTCAGATTCATTTGTGCCCAATAGAAAATAATGATAAATAATGTATTGTGTCTAACACTTTTGGAGTCAATTTAAACAAAAACATCTGTAGTGTTAGAAACATATTCTATTATTATTTACAATAAAATTGACTCCAAAATTATACAATACATTTTTTACCATTCATATAACATTTTGAGACAAATCAGCCTAGCATGCTTTTTTATACACACAGCATGGCTTACATCTCACACGATGAGATTTGTTGTGCTTTTTGAATGAAAGAGTCCTCTGGACAGTCAGATAACCCACCAAGATAGAACATATTCTGGATGTCCATTGAGGGAACAGTTATTAGCACAAAATTATCTGAAACACAACCAAAACAAACAACAAATGCATCCGACAAGTTTGTAGAGTCACAAGCTTGATGTAATCATTGCGTGTTAGGAATATGGGACCAAATAGCAAACTTTTGATTACTTTAATACACATAAGTGATTTTGTTCCAACACTTTTGGTCCCCTAAAATGGGGGGGGGGGGGGGGGGGGGGGGGGGGGGGACTATGTACAAAAAGTTGTGTAATTTCTAAACGGTTCACCCGATATGGATGAAAATACCCCCAAATTAAAGCTGACTGCTAACAGTCTGCACTTTAACCTCATAGTCATTATATTCATAGTGCTGGAGTACAGAGCCAAAACAACTAAAAATACTTTTGGATCTCACTGTAAAGTAATACACCTTGTGTCCCACCGTATTGTCGGCTCATTTTGGACTTCTAACCCCTTTTAAACATTGTGTGTTTCAGCTAAAGACTTCTGGGTTTTACCATTTGGATGTGTCTTTCTCAAGGGGTTTTTATGAGACAAGGGCTCTACGTCTGTAGAGTCCGAATGTTTTGCTGTATGGTGCTCACAAGCAACAAAAGAGTAATTAAAAGGTAAGGAGTTCTTCGACATAGAAGATTAGAGGAAATCCCAGGACATATAACTTTATATAATACTGTTATATGCTAACATAGGTGCTGTCACAAATTCCAAACGCCACACAGTTGTCACTGACTAGTTGGATATTCATTTCCCACTAAACAAACAATTTCTGTATTTCCAGTATTCGTATAAATATATTTTTTAAACAGGTTTTTTGCTTTGAGGACCTTTTTTTTATGACATTTTGTCAATAAAACTCATGAATGCAGCTGTTTTATTGTAACCCTAGTTGCCCTGAAAAGAAAATGATCAAATGCTTAATTGTGATGCTAAATATAAGGGCTGGACAAAAACACAGATTTTAGCTGGGGTCCTCGGGCCTGATGAGGTTAATTAATGTACCTTAACAGAGGAGTGACTTGTACTTTATTGGCTTCAGATACATGTTGCTATCCCCCAGAGCTCAGCCTGCAGTCAGAGACAGACAGACAGACAGACAGACATAGTACTTACTGTACTGTCAGCTTAGTGATTGATACAGAAAAGCCTTCGTGAAAAGCCCAAAAGCTTGCGGCTCTTGCCAGTCAATCTCTTTCATTAATGGCATCCCTCACACAGAAAACACCATGAATTATTCAAAGTCACCCCACATCCTGACAGAGTGCGCGTAACTGTGACAGAATCTTGCGATGTGAAATGTATGCACTTGAGTGGAGGCTGCTGAGGGGAGGACGGCTCATAATAATGGCCGGAACGGAGCCAATGGAATGGCATCAAACGCCTGGAAACCACGTGTTTGATGTATTTGATACCCTTCCACTGATTCCGCTCCATCCATTACCCCAAGCCCTTCCTCCCCGATTAAGGTGCCACCAACCTCCTGTGATGCACGTGGCTATGTCTGGGCTCGTATTCATGAAGCGTCTCACAGTATGAGCTCTGACAGCGGATTAGTTATGCCTTTAAATGGATACTTGGGGATTTTAACTGGCGTTAGTGTAATGACCAGTCATTGCGCTAACGCTAGTTAGCAAACTGCACGCAGAGACATAAAAAAGGGTATTCACGAGTTCATCTGACTCTGGGGCAGTAAATAACGAGCTTTACTGCCAACATCCCAAGGTTTCCCTTTAAAAATCCAAATGAATAAGAGGGGGGACCTGATCCTATATCTGTACTCTTATTGAGACGCTTCATTAGACGCTGAGCGGTCCTCAAAAGGCAGTGTAAGGAGGAGAGGACGAGACCAAAGGATATTTATTCCAGTTGCGTCTTCTCTGCTATGTTCGGCTGTATTTTGAACCGCCCTGATCATCTCCACGGCAATAAGTGCCCATTTAGAGTCTCTCCAATAGGGAGCCCCACTCAACTGTCTATATTCACACATACGTGGAATTTACACATGTGATATCTTGCTCTTTGCAGTGTTTTCTCAAAACAACACTGAAAAGTCCTGTCAATGTCACGGGGGAAGGGTTGTAGACTGGGAGGACATTTCCCCTTATAGATATGTGGGAAATTCAGCCGGGGTGACATCACTTGCCCTCTTTACCTCTCCCCCCTCCCTCTCTCGGTCCCAGTCATACAACTGTACAACACTTCTGTCAGTCTCATGGCACTACTGTAGTCCACAGTGTCACCTTACAGAATCCCGAAAGTAGGGCATTGCACTTAGTGTACTTACTGTACTCAATGAGCATGCATGGCTGCCGTCAGAAGTACAGTAGGCCTACAATATAGATCTACTTTGAGTTTGTTCAGTGGAAAACAACCGTATTTGAAAAGTACTACAAATGCATGAAACAGAACTGGACCTTCTGCCCAGTGACTAACTCTAAGAATATACCTTGAGCACTATCGCTTTTATCTACTTCATACATATTCTTCCTGTATTAACCAATAGTGCACCCTAAGTTGAACCTGGAAACCATGTGTTTGACACACACGCACACGCACACGCACACGCACACGCACGGATCTGGAAAATAAGCCCAACCCCCCCCCCCCATTTTCAAATGGAGCAGCGTTCACAGGTCAACGATCTACATTCCTACCGTTATGGGCCAGCCGCCCTCGGATTCTGCCTTTTAAGGTAAGACCCCACTCTCTGTTTGCCTCGCTCCCTCTCCTCCTCTTGAACCCTCGGTTTCCCGGGGGCTCTATTGGGTGACCCAGACACTTTTTGTATAAGTTGTCACTGGAGCTGTCAAGTGACCACATCTGCAGGACATTTCCAACAGGCTCCTCTGGTCTAAACCCTTGAATGGAGCAGCCAGCTATTCACTTTACGTTTTGTTTGGAGTGAACTTTGTACACTTTGGTTTCAGCACCGGACAGTTATGGCCAGGTGGTAGGGGAAACCATGCAGATCTGCCATAGTATCGAAGATATGGAACAACATTTCAGAAAAAATATCATCAAACAACAGAAAAAGTGTGTGTGCAGTACAGTACGTGCAGTATGTGTGTGTGAGAGCAAGTTGCAGGAAATGATGACGACCTCACAGTGGACTTTGGCCTCTTCCGGAGAGAAGCATTGTGCTGCCTTCCACCCAAACACAACACGCTACCTTCTTCAACATCTTCCCTCGTTCCCATATGACACCGTATGGGGTGTATTCTGACGTGTCAGACAGCACTTATCGGCACACCAGCCTCTGTTGGAGCCTTTTCTATGTGGACTGTCAATCACAGCTAGGAGAGATGCATGTCCTCCTCATAAGGCCAGTCCGCATGGGGTTAAATCTGTGTCAGACTTCCAGTATACCCTGAGCTAGGATCCACGACACTCTGCTGCTCAGACCTCAGAAACTGTCTGTTTGAACGTTAAATAGGATATACTTCCTGACAGTGGCTTAGATTGATCTGTATGAGTGGTAGTCAGAAGGAGACACCTACACCAATTCAACAGGTTATGGGTATAGGATTTATATTTGAAGAATTTATCAGCATAGGTTTGAAACTGTGCTGTGTGTTGTTCATCTGCCAAGTAGAACAACTGTTCCCTCAATGGACATCCAGACTATGTGCTATCCTGGTGGGTTATCTGACTGTCCAGAGGACTCTTCTACTCAAAAAGCACAACAAATCTGATCGTGTGAAATGTAAGCCATGCTGTGTGTATAAAAAAAACACGTTAGGCTGATTTGTCTCAAAACGTATCTGTAAATGTATTTTTAGCAGCGACGTGACTCTTTTATCAACATCTTACCCCTGACATCAATGAAACGGATCAACTATCTTTCCAAAATATCAAAAGTCAAAAGTTTTTCTGTCAAGATGGAACATAGTTTCCCAGATCCAATCATTTTTGGTGTTGTTGTTGAGGAACATGACCTCATCCAAGGAGAGTAGATCACTAGTGTCAAGTTTAATGATCTTGCGAATACCTCACTGATGTGCATTTTTTTGACCTCCTCCAATCCAAGGTCATGACCTCCTGGATGTCATCCACAGTTTAGCTCACTCTCCAAAGAAGGAGTTTATACGTTCTCTTTGAGTATACAGCTCAACTTGACGACTCATGGCGATGTCATTATGGAAACAGGTTTATAAATGGCAGTGACGCGGGAATGTATCTCACACAATACGTTCCACAGGAAGTAAATGGTAAGGATTTAGTCATAGTAATAGTAAGTACAGATCAACAAAGTAGGACCTCTGCTTCTTCGTCTGTGGTAGTTAGAGTAGATGGATTCACTGTTGTTCATGCACGGTGTTATTCAAAAACGCTGGATTTCAAATCCAATGCTCAAAAACATTATTGACACCTATTTGCATAGTTTTAATCATGCATAAAAACCCACGACAAGATACTCAGGAAATATTAAAATACTATTGTTTAGCTGAGGCGCAATAACACCGTGTAGGAACAAACGTGTACGAACAACAGTATTGACACGTGTACACATCAAATTCGAATTTTGAGTAAAAAAATCTACAACAAAATCTACAACAAAATCGCACTGACTTTGCTGATAACTTCTGTTTTGAGGTAAAAAAAATGTACTTACTACGACTGTGATATGCGGTTGCCTCTTAAACTAGGATGAATGCACTAACTGTAAGTTGCTCTGGATGAGAACGTCTGCTAAAGAACTCAAAATGTAAAATAAGGGTTAGAGTTCTGTGGTGGATGTAAACAAATCAAAATGTGAATGTTGAAGTGATGTGAAATACATATCACCACTGATCTCATAATGGACGCTTAAGAGAATGCTAAAGGCCTCTAGTGGTCAAAATACTGTATGAGCAGGGGCAGCGCCATTGAAGTTGGAAGTCCCACCCTTTTAACATAGTCAACTGGGTGGGTCTTCTTGGCTGATCCCTCTTGGTGACCCTGTTGAAGTTATGTTCAACCAGGTCATCAGGAAGGATTCAATTTATTTATTAGGATCTCCATGAGCAACAGCTAGTCTTACTGTGGTCCGATACATACTCGAAAAAGACATTGCAGACAAAATGCTTTCCAATTGACATATATTTACGTACATTTACGTAAATCGTGAAGACCAAATTGACTACTTCAAAATGGAGATTGCCTCAGTGGCGCTGTCCACGCTGTCACAGGCACTATAATGGCACAAGTTGCAAAGATGAGTCCTTCTATCTATCTATCTATCTATCTATCTATCTATCTATCTATCTATCTCTATGTGCTGAACAGATCTTGTAACTCGTGGGCAGCCAGCACCCTCTGCTGCATTGAAATGGAAACTCTCAGTATACTGGCTGAAAGTATTAGCCAAACTAACAAACACAGAAATCCCTTGGCATTAACAAAAAAATAACTCCAGTCATCAAATATCCATGCCCCTAACAATTAGATCAAAATAAGAGGATTATGGGCTGTTTTCACCCCCAGCACCCCAATGCTCCCCAGACCACACAGATTTGTCTCAGCACTTAACCGGAACATTCCATACTTATGAATGTCAAATACAATTAGGCCCTAAAAGCTGCTCAATCCCACAATACTGGGATGGGAAGATCCAGCAGGTCGATTGGGAAGGGCAGCACTGCGAATCAAATGTGTTATGAAGTGATCTTTCTCTTATTCGTATATGTGATTCTGGTACTGGTGATTCAGTGTTGTGTAAGAATCATTTTAAACACATTGTGCCATATCAACGTAGCGCGAGCTGAGGTAAGCCTCTTGTCATACCAACTCTGGGAGAGAATTACCTGGAATTGGAACCTCAGGATTTCCTGGCATTGCCCCCTTAATAAATCCCCTAAATGGGATTTCCAGAACAGAGTTATACCAAGACAAGGTAGGTCCATTTCTTGTGTTAGTAAGCACGCACACGCCATTTTCTTAAACAGTAGATATGTCACAACTGATGGCCATTGATGATATAACAGGTGCAATATTAACGGAAGTCCTAAAAGTAGAATCATTTTAATGAGGATTGTTTTTATCCCCACTGATCCAATTTTGCAAGGGGCCTCTGTGTCAATTTAAGCCACTGCGTAAATTTTCAGTCAGAGTTTAGACTAAAGCTCATACAAAAGTTAGGTTTTTACTAATGAGATTATCTGCGCTTTCGCCTCCATCACAAACAGCCAGAGAGAGAGAGAGAGAGAGAGAGAGAGAGAGAGAGAGAAAATGACCCAACCATTCTGAGATTTGGCTTGAACCCAAGTCCTTCGCATGCAACCTGCTAATTTGTCTGGCTGGCTAACAACCCGTTTGCGTGCCAGCTGATCATTAGAAGAGTTCCATTGCACCGATAGAAACGAACCGGTCACCAAATATGTCACATGCCCAGGTCATCCTAATTCAGAGTGTGGCGTGCGTAGCTGCTCATGACATGAGTTGGGGTAGGCAACGGGCCACCACAAGGAGCTGTGGGTGGATAAAGAAACAAGTGCTACTGTATGAGATTACTGGTCCATGGGGCTGCTGTACAAAGGGATACAGGCAGGGAAAGAAGGTGGTTTGGTGCTTGCCTTGCCAGCTGTGTGAACACGAAGGTCTCTCTGACGTTAAGCTGATTAGGGGGACTTGTGGTAGAATTAGAAACACATTTATTCTAATTTTGGGAGGCTCTCCAAGAAAAACGAAATGTGAAAAGCCTCCTATTGATACACATGCACATGCAGGACGAAAGGAATTACAAGTAAAGCCAAGAAACATTCAGGTCCCTTGGAATGGTTGTTGAGACTGGAGAAAGGAGCACCTTTCCTGTGTTTCATTTCCTTTCATATTTGGTCCAGTTATTATTTTTCATATTTGGCATTGTAGCTCTTCTTCTTCACCTTCAGTTGTCCAGTGAGTTGAAGGGTGGAGATGCACATACTGGGATACTGGGATTACTGTTCTGGATCTCCAAAATAACCAATCCACTTGTCTAAGAAAATGATCTGAGACATGTCCCCCTGATGGGCCAAGGAAGGTAAAGTATCTCGTGATCCAAGATACATTTGAACCAACCTCAAAAAAGGTTATCCAGGCCCAAAGGCTAGCTCACTTTACACTATACAGTCCCTTCGGAAGTTCTTCAGACCCTTCAGACCCTTTCCCCCTCACCAATCTACAGACAATACACCATAATGACAAAGCAAAAACAGGTTTTCAGAAATGTTTGCTAATTTATAAAAATTAAATGAAAAAACGGAAATGTTACATTTAAATAAGTATTCAAACCCTTTACTCAGTACTTTGTTGTAGACCCTTTGGCAGTGATTACAGCCTTGCCTTCTTGGGTATGACGCTAGAAGCTTGGTACACCTGTATTTGGGGAGATTCTTCCATTTTTCTCTGCAGATCCTCTCAAGCTCTGTCAGGTTGGATGGGGAGCATCGCTGCACAGCTATTTTCAGGTCTCTCCAGAGATGTTCGATCGGGTTCAAGTCCGAGCTATGGCTGGGCCCCTCAAGGACATTCAGACTTGTCCTGAAGCAACTCCCATATTGTCTTGGCTGTGTGCTTATGGTCGTTGTCCTGTTGGAAGGTGAACCTTCGCCCCATTCTGAGATGCTGAGCGCTCTGGAGCAGGTTTTCATCAAGGATGTCTCTGTACCTCTCTCCCAGTCCCTGGGGCTGAAAAACATCCCACAGCATGATGCTGCCACCACCATGCTTCATCGTAGGGGTGGTGTCAGGTTTCCATAGGTGATGCTTGGCATTCAGGCCAAAGAGTTCAACCTTGGTTTCATCACCTCCCTGATCAAGGCCCTTCTTCCCCGACTGCTCAGTTTGGTTGGGCGGCCAGCTCTAGGAAGAGTCTTGGTAGTTCCAAACTTCTTCCATTTAAGAATGATGGAGGCCACTTCAATGCTGGATCCATTTTTTGTACCCTTCCCCAGATCTGGGCCTCGACACAATCCTGTCTGGGAGCTCTACAAACAATTCTTTCAACCTCATGGCTTGGTTTTTGCTCTGACATGCACTGGCAACTGTGGAAATTTATATAGACAGGTATGTGCCTTTCCAAATCATGTCCAATCAATAGAATGTACCACAGGTGGACTCCATTCAAGTTGTAGAAATCTCAAGGATGATAAATGGATACCGGATGCACCTGAGCTCAATTTCGAGTCTCATACGGTCTGAATACTTAAGGTATTTCAGTTTTTAATTTTTAATCAATTAGAAAAACATTCTAAAAACCTGTTTTTGCTTTGTCATTACGGGGTATTGTGTGTAGATTTCTGAGCTTTTTTAAATTTATATTTTTAAATGTAATCCATTTTAGAATAAGGCTATAACGTACAAAATGTGGAGAAAGTCAAGGGGTCTGAATACTTTACGAAGGCACTGTACGTTACTGCGCTAATCTGCAATAATAATCTGTTCACAGGAAAACCATATGACCTATTGGAAAACAAGTGCTTGATAAAAAAATTTTTAAAAATCAACAGCTTACTCCTTGCATGCTAACTGATCCTCTAAAGCCCCAAAAATGATCTCATCCAAGCAGCTTTTCTAAATTACATAAGATTTATTAGAAGAGTTTAACGACTTGCAAAGAGAAACAGTCACAATACAGTCCCCATATGACTCAAATCCAATCACGGAGTCCAACAAAACAAATGGTGTGCCCCCCCCCACAAAATGCCAGGATAATATAGGACTACTATACTAGCATTGATTTTGCTGATAGCTACTTAATTGAGGGAAAAAAAGTACTTAGTATGAATGTAAGTCGCTCTGAATAAGAGCGCCTGCTAAACGACTAAAATGTCAATGTAAAATGTGTGTTTGAGATTTGCAGAAACACAGATGCTCTTGACAGCTGTAGCCTTGTTACTTAGGATGTTTTTGTATTAGCTATACCTTAGCTATACCTGTTTGATAAAAATAAAAAGCTGTTCTGCCTTCACTGTCTATCTGCGAGGGAAATGCATGTAAGTGGTCCTTAAACATCGGACATCACGAGAGCTCACGGAAACGTGTTCTTTCACTACTTAGCTGTTTCATTGAGACACTTCCAAGCATAATGCTAGTAATTGATAGCATACATTTGATTAAAGTCCATTTAAGAGGCCCAGCATCAAGGGTGACCAAATTTTCAAAAACAATGCAGAATAATAGTGTTTTTGAGTGCAAACTGTTTCATAAATAACTTTTTAATGAGCCCTTTGTTTGAATTTACTACATAGAAAAACAATGGGGACTTTTGGGGACTGGTTGATTATTGATTTCACCTGCCATCTAGTGTTCAAATGAGTAAACTGCACCTACCGGGGTGCACTTTACTACCATATTACTCCTTACAGGAGCGCTCTCCTTACAGGAGTAATATAGTAATATAAAATATATACATTACCAGTCAAAAGTTTGGACACAACTACTCATTGAAAGATTTAAACATTTTTTTTTTTTTACCATTTTCTATATACTGTAGAATAATAGTGAAGACATGAAATCATGTATTAAAAAAGTGTCAAACAAATCAAAATATATTTTATATTTGAGATTCTTCAAATAACCAACCTTTGCCTTGATGACAGCTTTGCACACTCTTTGCATTCTCTCAACCAGCTTCATGAGGTTGTCACCTGAAATGCATTAAAATTAACAGGTGTGCCTTGTTAAAATTTGTGGAATTTCTTTCCTTCTTAATGTTTTTGAGCCAATCAGTTGTGTTGTGACAAGGTAGTTAGTTGGTGGTATATAGAAGATAGCCCTATTTGGTAAATGAACAAGTCCATATTATGTGAAGACCAGCTCAAATAAGAAAAGAGAAATGACAGTCCATCATTACTTTAAGACATGAAAGTCAGTCAATACTGAAAATGTACTGAAAGTTTCTTCAAGTGCGGTCACGAAAATCATCAAGCACTATGATGAAACTGTCACTCATGAGGACCCTCACAGGAAAGGAAGACCCAGAATTACCTCTGCTGCAGAGGGTACGTTTATTAGAGTTAACTACACCTCACATTGCAGCCCAAATAAATGTTTCACAGAGTTCAACAGACACATCTCAACATCAACTGTTCAGAGGAGACAGAGTGAATCAGGCCTTCATGGCCGAATTGCTGCAAAGAAACCACTACTAAAGGACAACAATAATAAGAAGAGACTTTCTTGGGACAAGAAACACGAGCAATGGACATTAGACCAGTGGAAATCTGTCCTTTGGTCTGATGAGTCCAAATTTGCAGTTTTTGGTTCCAACCGCCGTATCTTTGTGCGACGCAGAGTAGGTGAATGGATGATCTCCGCATGTGTGGTTTCCACAGTGAAGCATGGAGGAGGTGTGATGGTGCTTTGATGGTGATGCTGTCTGTGACTTATTTAGAATTCAAGGCGCACTTAACAGGCATGGATATCAGAGCGTTCTGCAGCGATACGCCATCCCATCTGGTTTAGGCTTAGTGGGACTATCATTTGTTTTTCAACAGGACAATGACCCAACACACCTTTAGGCTGTGTAAGTGCTATTTGACCAAGAAGGAGAATGATGGAGTGCTGCATCAGATGACCTGGCCTCCATAATAACCCAACCTCCATAATCACCCAACCACAACCCAATTGAGACGGTTCAGGATGAGTTGGACTGCAGAGTGAAGGAAAAGCAGCCAACAATTAATTACTCAGCATATGTGGGAACTCCTTCGAGACTGTTGGAAAAGCATTCCAGGTGAAGCTGGTTGAGAGAACGCAAGGGTGTGAAAATCTGTCATCAAGGCAAAGGGTGGATACGTTGAATTATTTACTTTGTTTAACACTTTAGGTTACATGAGTCCATGTGTTATTTCATAGTTTTGTCTTCATTGTTATTCTACAATGTAGAAAATAGTAAAAATAAAGAAAAACCCTTGAATGAGTAGATGTGTCAACCCTTAGCACCCCTAGTTCCCCTGGCTATGTAACATAATATATATTTATAGATATGTAGGATGCCTTCTTTGGAAAGGGACCAAGTGAGTCTGATTGGTTTGGTAATTAAACTTCCGTCGGCTTACAGGGAGTCAGAACTTTAATCAGTTTACAGGGAGGCAGAGCTTTAATCAGTTTACAGGGAGGCAGAGCTTTAATCAGCTTACAGGGAGGCAGAGCTTGAATCAGCTTACAGGGAGGCAGATCTTTAATCAGCTTACAGGGAGTCAGAGCTTTAATCAGCTTACAGGGAGTCAGAGCTTTAATCAGTTTACAGGGAGTCAGAGCTTTAATCAGTTTACAGGGAGTCAGAGCTTTAATCAGTTTACAGGGAGTCAGAGCTTTAATCAGCTTACAGGGAGTCAGAGCTTTAATCAGTTTACAGGGAGTCAGAGCTTTAATCAGTTTACAGGGAGGCAGAGCTTTAATCAGCTTACAAGGAGGCAGAGCTTTAATCAGCTTACAGGGAGGAGGAGCTTTAATCAGCATCCGGCTAAAGGTGCAATTTGACTGGCAGCCTGATGTTCAAAGCCTCTATAAATTGTACCATTACTTCACAAATACACCATGAATAGCCTGGATTGAAACTGCTTCACATGAATTTCCTTGCCCACATTTTATCAAACTACCTACACCAAAGGCAGTTATGCAGGCAATGTTTACCGAAGGTCTTAGTTAGGGCTTACTTAGCCTACTAAAGAAAATTACTTTATTCTAATTGTGATTAATGCACAGTTAACAGCTTTATTCATTAGTATCTTCTGGGCTCTGGGGTCTTGATGTATCCAATGGGGAAGGAAACTGAGCTCCCAACTTTATCTCTTGTACAACGCACAACTATACAGGCATAACCTCTCTTCCCCAGTCCACAACCCTGTGTGCTGCCCTTCTGGAAACTTTATGGGATTCGTCCAGCTGGTGAGCAATCAGCCGCTTGATTACTCACCAACCACAATCAGCCCCAATTAGTCCTGGCCCCAGAGCCCGTTGAGACCTGGCATGTCCAGCAGAGGGAGCCATCGCCGCGTGATGTAGACTTCGTCTGTCACCAGGCCTCGATGATTCTCCCCCTGGTGACTACGCCATAGTGCATACATTTTATATATGGGTCGCCCCGGCAATCACACCCACATCCCTGGCAGTGAAATGTGGACACCTTCTCGTCGAACATCTCATTCCAAAATCATGGGCATTAATATGGAGTTGGTCCCCCCATTTGCTGCTATAACAGCCTCCACTCTTCTGGGAAAGCTTTCCACTAGATCAGGTATTCCCAAACTGGGGATGCCGTCGGGGGGTAGGCCAAATAAAAATGTGATTCACAATTAAAAATAAACGTTTTTTTCCCCCACATTTTCCACAGTCAATTTATATTTCCCAACGGGGCTATACATTTTGATGAGGTTTTTTTCTTGCCTGAGTAGCCTTCGTTCACTGCCAAAAATAAAATTTAACCATCTAGTGAAATAACAACACAATGTCAAATACAGGTAGCCTAGTCAAATACTTAACATTCAATCACATTAACCGTTACTCTCTCACGTGAATTCCACTGAAAGTCAGTTTGTTTGCCAAACATAGCTCCTGCTCATGTTGCTATCTGTGCTGATGGCGCAAAAGCCATGACAGAGAGACATAGTGGAGTGGGAACGCACGTGCAAGCAGTTTCTCTCAATGCAACTTGGGTACGCTGCAGCATCCACCGAGAGGCTCTTGCTAACAAGGGAATGCATGACAGCTTGAAATACGTTTTGAACACTACAGTGAAAATGGTTAACTTTGTAAAAGCAAGGACCCTGAACTCTTGTGTATTTTCTTCACTATGCAATGACATGGGCAGTGACCATGTAACGCTTTTACAACATACAGAAGTGCGCTGGTTATCAAGGGGCGAAGTATTGACACGTTTTTTTTAATTGAGAGACGAGTTTAAAGTTTTCTTTACTGACCATAATTTTCACTTGTCTGACCGCTTGCATGATGATGAGTTTCTCACACGACTGGCCTATATGGGTGATGTTTTTTCTCACCTGAATGATCTGAATCTAGGATTACAGGGACTCTCCGCAACTATATTCAATGTGCGAGACAAAATTGAGGCTATGATTAAGAAGTTGGAGTTCTTCTCTGTCTGCATTAACAAGGACAACACACAGGTATTTCCATCATTGTATGATGTTTTGTGTGCAAATGAACTCAAGCTTACGGACAATGTCAAATGTGATATAGCGAAGCACCTGAGTGAGTTGGGTGCGCAATTACGCAGGTACTTTCCCGAAACGGATGACACAAACAACTGGATTTGTTATCCCTTTCATGCCCTGCCTCCAGTCCACTTACCGATATCTGAACAAGAGAGCCTCATCAAAATTGCAACAAGCGGTTCTGTGAAAATGTTATTTAATCAGAAGCCACTGCCAGATTTCTGGATTGGGCTGCGCTCAGAGTATCCTGCCTCTGCAAATTGCGCTGTTAAGACACTGATTCCCTTTGTAACTACGTACCTATGTGAGAGTGGATTCTCGGCCCTCACTAGCATGAAAATTAAATACAGGCACAGACTGTGTGTGGAAAATGATTTAACACTGAAACTCTCTCCAATACAACCCAACATTGCAGAGTTATGTGCATCCTTTCAAGCACACCCTTCTCATTAACCCCTTGGCGAGTTATTCACAATTTTTGATGAACAAATAAGGTTTTATATGTAAGATGGTTAAATAAAGAGCAAAATTATTGATTATTATATTATTATTTGTGCCCTGGTCCTATAAGAGCTTTTTGTCACTACCCACAATCCGGGTTGTGACAAAAACTCACACTCATTCTTATGTGTGTGGCAGGCTTACAATGATGGCAAAAAAACTACATTTGAGAGTGCGCTGACCCTGGTGCTAGAGGGGGTACGCAGCTGGAGGTTGAACGTTTGAATGGGTATGGGACCATAAAAAGATTGGGCACCACTGCTAGATGGTTGGAACATTTCTGCAGGGACTTGCTTCCATTCAGCCACTAGTGAGGTCGGGCACTGATGTTGAGCGATTAGGCCTTTGCAGGCCAGTCACATTCTCCCACACTGATCTCGACAAGCCATTTCTGTATGGACCTTCCTTTGAGCAATGGGGCATTGTCATGCTGAAACAGGAAAGGGCCATCCCCAAACTGTTGCCACTCAGTTGGAAGCACAGAATTATCTAGAATGACATTGTATGCTGTAGTGTTAAGATTTCAATTAACTGGAACTAAGGGGTCTGTCACGGGAGCCGATTCTCTCGGCTACTCTCCTGACAGACACCACTCCAGGCCTCCCTGGTCAGAGTATGGCTGAGCTATTCACCAGATCATGGTCGCTCCAGGCCGCCCAGGCTGGAACCTATGGTGTATCTACCAGAGCACCAGTAGCATCACTTCCCCCCGAGGCGGCCCAGCTGCTCTCCTGACCGATATCCATCTAGGATGGAGCCCCAGCCTGTAGCACTGCAGATGTCAAATCCAGCCAGGAAGTTGGGGCCTCTCCAGACTGCCTGCTAGCACTGTGTTAGTTCCAGCCCAGAGGGTCCCGCTACCTCCAGACCTTCCAGAGTTCCCTGCGTTAGTACTAAGGCCACAGTCCTCTATTGTTCTAAGTCCACAGTCCCCTGCACTAGTAGCATCTGTCAGGCCTTAGGTATCCTACACAACTATGCCCCACATTCGCTTTGTCGTCCAGTATGCTGTATCCTGCCCTGCACGGTCCGCAGACCCCTGCCTTATTTGGTACGCAGCGTGGTATGCAACGTTGTAGCCCACCAGGATTAGAGCCCCCTGCCATTATAGTTCCTAAGTTAGCTGGCCAGTTTGCAGGTCTGAAGTCTCCTGCCCTGTTTTGATTGCAGCCCCCTACCTTCGCAGGTATATAGTTGCCTATCCCAACACGTTTAGATCCCCATGCCCTGCCAGGCTTTAAGTTAGATTACCTGTCTGTTGGTCTGCAGTCTCCTGTCCTTCTCAGATTGCAGCTCACTGCCTTAGTTGGTAGGCAGTTTCCTATCCCACAAAGTTGAAAGCCTCCTGCCCTACTAGGCCCCAAGTTCGCTGCACTAAGCTCGCTGTCTGTCAGTCCACAGCTCCCTAGACTGCCAGGTTTTGAACTTCATGCCCTGCTAGGCCACAAATGATCTACGATAGGTTCTCAGTCCTCAGCCCTCATCTGCCCTCAGTCCCTAGCACTAGGTCCTGTCTCCAGCTGTATTAGGTCTGCTGTCTCCAGCATTAGTCGGCCCTCAGTCCATAGCCCAGGTGGGTCATCAGGCTCTTTCCCCACAAGGCTCAAAGGTATCAGTTTCTCCATTAGGCCCAGAACTCTAATGCTCTCCTAGCCCTCAGTCGTTGCCCATGTCAGGCGCACATTCACTTTCCCAGGCAGGCCCAGAGTAGGTTTCCCTGTCAGGTCCAGAGTCCATTTCGCTGTCAGGTCCAGTGTCAGTTTCCTTGTCAGGTCAAGAATCAGTACACCTGTTAGGTCCTGAGTCAGTTTCCCCGCCAGACACAGAGACAGTTTCCCTGTCAGATCCAGATTAGTTTTGCTTATCAGGCCCAAAGTTATCAGCACTAGACTTCCAACCTTTAGCTATTGTAGTTTTGCTGTCTCCAGCCCTAGTCCACCCTCAGTCCACTGCTTCGCTAGGCTATAGGTATTCTGCCCCACTAGTTCTGCAGCCTCTGGCCTCAGTTGGTCTAGGCTATAAGTTCCGTACTCAGCTAAGTTTGCAGCCTTCCACCATACCTGGCTTGCAGTCCTCAGTGTTAGTAGTAGGTTCCAAGTCCACTGCCCTGTCAGGCCCTGGGTTTCCTGTCCTGCTAGGCCATCAGCCCCCTGACCTGGGGGACCCACAGTTCCCTGACCTGGGGGGCATGCTCTCTCCAGTCCTGGGGGGCCACCCACCTCCTGCACTGGAAGACCCTCCGGCCCTCTCATCTAGGGGGACGTTTATGGTGACAGCATGCCTCCCAGGTCAGGGAACGATCCCCGATGAGGCTCGCCCAGGGGTCCCCACCTGCTCCAGAATGGGAGCCATGGTGAAAAAGTTGCCACCCTCCGCAGCAGCGAGTGACCTGCCAACCATAGCCGTGGCCAGCCTCCGGCACAATACACAGCGTCCAAGGATGGGCCCCTGAGCAAGTCAGAGGATCCGCCACCACACCCGTGGCATTCCATGGGGCGTTCCAGGACTGTCCCTGCATCTCCATGCACCTCCTTCACTGGGTGGCCCTTTCGCCTCTTACAGTGCCTTGCGAAAGTATTCGGCCCCCTTGAACTTTGCGACCTTTTGCCACATTTCAGGCTTCAAACATTAAGATATAAAACTGTATTTTTTTGTGAAGAATCAACAACAAGTGGGACACAATCATGAAGTGGAACAACATTTATTGGATATTTCAAACTTTTTTAACAAATCAAAAACTGAAAAATTGGGCGTGCAAAATTATTCAGCCCCTTTACTTTCAGTGCAGCAAACTCTCTCCAGAAGTTCAGTGAGGATCTCTGAATGATCCAATGTTGACCTAAATGACTAATGATGATAAATACAATCCACCTGTGTGTAATCAAGTCTCCGTATAAATGCACCTGCACTGTGATAGTCTCAGAGGTCCGTTAAAAGCCCAGAGAGCATCATGAAGAACAAGGAACACACCAGGCAGGTCCGAGATACTGTCGTGAAGAAGTTTAAAGCCGGATTTGGATACAAAAATATTTCCCAAGCTTTAAACATCCCAAGGAGCACTGTGCAAGCGATAATATTGAAATGGAAGGAGTATCAGACCACTGCAAATCTACCAAGACCACGTCCCTCTAAACTTTCAGCTCATACAAGGAGAAGACTGATCAGAGATGCAGCCAAGAGGCCCATGATCACTCTGGATGAACTGCAGAGATCTACAGCTGAGGTGGGAGACTCTGTCCATAGGACAACAATCAGTCGTATATTGCACAAATCTGGCCTTTATGGAAGAGTGGCAAGAAGAAAGCCATTTCTTAAAGATATCCATAAAAAGTGTAGTTTAAAGTTTGCCACAAGCCACCTGGGAGACACACCAAACATGTGGAAGAAGGTGCTCTGGTCAGATGAAACCAAAATTGAACTTTTTGGCAACAATGCAAAACGTTATGTTTGGCGTAAAAGCAACACAGCTGAACACACCATCCCCACTGTCAAACATGGTGGTGGCAGCATCATGGTTTGGGCCTGCTTTTCTTCAGCAGGGACAGGGAAGATGGTTAAAATTGATGGGAAGATGGATGGAGCCAAATACAGGACCATTCTGGAAGAAAACCTTATGGAGTCTGCAAAAGACCTGAGACTGGGACGGAGATTTGTCTTCCAACAAGACAATGATCCAAAACATAAAGCAAAATCTACAATGGAATGGTTCAAAAATAAACATATCCAGGTGTTAGAATGGCCAAGTCAAAGTCCAGACCTGAATCCAATCGAGAATCTGTGGAAAGAACTGAAAACTGCTGTTCACAAATGCTCTCCATCCAACCTCACTGAGCTCGAGCTGTTTTGCAAGGAGGAATGGGAAAAAATGTCAGTCTCTCGATGTGCAAAACTGATAGAGACATACCCCAAGCGACTTACAGCTGTAATCGCAGCAAAAGGTGGCGCTACAAAGTATTAACTTAAGGGGGCTGAATAATTTTGCACGCCCAATTTTTCAGTTTTTGATTTGTTAAAAAAGTTTGAAATATCCAATAAATGTCGTTCCACTTCATGATTGTGTCCCACTTGTTGTTGATTCTTCACAAAAAAAATACAGTTTTATATCTTTATGTTTGAAGCCTGAAATGTGGCAAAAGGTCGCAAAGTTCAAGGGGGCCGAATACTTTCGCAAGGCACTGTACGTGGACGGAAGCCGGCACTACTGGCCCCCATGGTCCTCTAAAGTGACAGTAGTAATCAGCTGCCATTCTAGTTCGGTCAGACGCACAGTAGGACTGGACTCAATCCTTTCTGGTCCCCACTGTACTGCCTGTCCTGCCAGATAGAATTGAGCGCTTAAAGGACTGAGGCCCCCATTGAGGCCTTTAAAGATATGTGAATTTCCGTGAGAAATCCAAGGGCAGCTGTAAAAAAAAGGCCCTTCTCTTCAGCCAAGTGTTGTGTGTGCATCCGCAATTAAGATCACAAATCATTAAGAGTATCACAACAGTTCAACTACTATTCAACTACTATTCCACAAGGTTACTTCTTCCATGTGTGTGTGTGTGTGTGCTAATGTCCCATGTTCTTGCCGGACAACTTGTAACAAGTCAGAACCTTAACAATCAGCATTAAGTACTAGCGGTTGAGGGCATTCACAGTCTACCGCTCAGAAAAGCTCTGGCTAGCCGCTTTGACAGTTGTTGTCTGCTTGATTTACAGTGGGGTCTCGTTAGATTTAACAGAGAAAGCATCAAGGTAATGAGTTTATTTTTTCATATGTTTTTGTGCTTCCGATTGGACAACTAAATGGCGCCGAAGAACATGGCTGACGTTTTACATTCTCCCAACCAATTGTGCTATTTTTGTTTAAAAAAAAATGTGTTTTTTAACTTATTGTATACATATTGTTGCTGCTACCGTATCTTACGACCAAAAATAACTTCTGGACATCAGAAAAGCAATTGCTCACCACGGACTTTAATGAGTCCGACGAGAAGGATATCCGAAGAGAAGGATATTCTTCTTGCTAACGTGCAATCATTGGACAATAAAATGGATGACCTACTATTAAGATTATCCAACCAACGGGACATTAAAAACTGTAACATCTTATGTTTCACCGAAACGTAACTGAACGAAGATACGGACAACATAGGATTTTCCATACACCGGCAGAATGGAGACGCTACCTCTGGTAAGACGAGGGGTGGGGGTGTGTGTCTTTTTGTCAATATCAGCTGGTGCGCGATGTCAACTATTAAAGAAGTCTCGAGGTATTTCTCGCCTGAGGTTGAGTATCTTATGATAAGCTGCAGACCACATTATCTACCAAGAGAGTTCTCATCTGTATTATTCGTAGCCGTCTATTTACCACTAAAAAAATAATCTGTCACTAAGACTGCTCTCAACTAACCCTATAAGGCCATACGCAAAGAAGAAAATGCTCATCCAGAAGCAGCGCTCTTAGTGGGCCCGGGGACTTTGATGCAGACAAACTTAAATCAGTTTTACCACATTTTTACCAGCATGTCACATGTGCAACCAGGTAAAAACAAATCCTAGACCACCTTTACTCCACACACAGAGATGCATACAAAGCTCTCCCTCGCCCTCCAGTTGGCAAATCTGACCATAATTCTATCCTCCTGATTCCTGCTTACAAGCAAAAACTAAAGCAGGAAGCACCAGTGACTTGCTCAATACAGAAGTGGTCAGATGACGCGGATGCTACACTACAGGACTGTTTTGCTAGCACTGACTGGAATATGTTCCGGAATTCATCCGATGGCATTGAGGAATACCCCACCTCAGTCATCGGCTTCATCAACAAGTGCATCAATGACGTCTTCCCCACAGTGACTGTACGTACATATTCCAACCAAAAGCCATGGATTACAGGCAACAGCCGAATCGAGCTAAAGACTGGAGCTACCGAACCGTTTACATTGACCCCCCCCCCCCCCCCCCCCCCCCAGATGAAGATTTCCCAGCTGACGGGACACTTAGCACTGATGAACTGGAGTCTGTGAGAAGTACTATGAAGACAACACTGATCTCAACAAGAGACGCAACATTCAGAGACATTCACAATTCAGGGTAACGTTAAGCAGTTAACTTCAGTTAGATAACTGGATGGATTTAGCTATGTACAACCATTTTTCAACAACCATTTCCCATCTAATGTTAGTTGCTAGCTATATATATAGTTCAGTGGAGGCTGCTGATGGGAAGATGGCTCATAATAATCTAGAATGGAGTAAATGGAATGGAATCAAACACGTGGTTTCGATGTGGTTGATACCATTCAATTGACTCCATTCCAGACATTATTATGAACCGTACAGTATCTGGTGTGGCCACCAGCTGCATTAAGTACTGCAGTGCATCTCCTCCTCAGGAACTGCACCAGATTTGCCAGTTCTTGCTGTGAGATGTTACCCCCACTTCCACCAAGGCACCTGCATGTTCCCGGACATTTCTGGGGGGAATGGCCCTAGCTCTCACCCTCTAATCCAACAGGTCCCAGACGTGCTCAATGGGATTGAGATCCGGGCTCTTTGCTGGCCATGGCAGAACACTCACATTCCTGTATCGCAGGAAATCATGCACAGAACGAGCATTATGGTTGGTGGTATTGTCATGCTGGAGGATCATGTCAGGATGAGCCTGCAGGAAGGGTACCACATTAGGGAGTAGGATGTCTTCCCTGTAACGCACAGCGTTGAGATTGTCTGCAATGACAACAACCAGCGGGTCCGATGATGCTGTGACACACAGACCATGACAGACCCTCCACCCCCAAATCAATCCCGATCCAGAGTACAGGCCTCGGTGTAACGCTCATTCCTTCGACAATAAACGCGAATCCGACCATCACCCCTGGTGAGACAAAACCACAACTCGCCAGTGAAGAGCACTTTTTTCTAGTCCTGTCTGGTCCAGCGACGGTGGGTTTGTGCCCATAGCCAATGTTGTTGCCGGTGATGTCTGGTGAGGACCTGCCTTACAACAGGCCTACAAGCCCTCAGTCCAGCCTCTCTCAGCCTATTGCGGACAGTCTGAGCACTGATGGAGGGATTGTGCGTTCCTGGTGTAACTCGGGCAGTTGGTGCCATCCTGTACCTGTCCCGCAGGTGTGATGTTTGGATGTACCGATTCTATACAGGTGTTGTTACACGTGGTCTGCCACTGAGAGGATGATCAGCTGTCCGTCCTGTCTCCCTGTAGCTCTGTCTTAGGCGTCTCACAGTACGGACATTGGAATTTATTGCCCTGGCCACATTTGCAGTCCTCAAGGCACATTCACACAGATGAGCAGGGACCCTGGGCATCTTTCTTTTGGAGTTTTAGTAGAAAGGCCTCTTTAGTGTCTTAAGTTTTCACAACTGTGACCTTAATTGCCTACCGTCTGTAAGCTGTTAGTGTCTTAACGACCATTCCACAGGTGCATGTTCATTAATTGTTTATGGTTCATTGAACAAGCATGGGAAACAGTGTTTAAACCCTTTACGATGAAGATCTGTGAAGTTATTTGGATTTTTATGAATTATCTTTGAAAGACAGGGTACTGAAAAAGGGACGTTTCCTTTTTTGCTGAGTTTACTTATATGTCTGTCATAATGAGGTGTCTAGCTATAAGTTCAACCTGATTAATCAAATGAATAGGTTTAAACTAGGTGTCTTCGCTAGACAGACACAGAGACGGGGGAGGAAGAAAGTGAGAAAGAAAGGATGAAAGTGAGTGAGGGAGCGAAAGGTGGGAAGAGAGTGGAAGACAGATGGAGAGAGAGAAACAGAGAGAGAAAGACAGCAGTGCAAATACACTTAGACTTGAATATTTCAACAACACTTCTCTTCCAACTTGTTAGGCAATCACATGTCCCTACGGGGGAAGGAGGGCCAGCGACACAGGAGGGTGATTTTTACTGAGGAGGAGAAGGAGGCCGTGCTGACAGAGATGCATGCTGTACATTTCGGAGTGAAGAGCATGAATGCCAAAATCAACCTACGCTTTTTCTGACGGGGAATTGTCAAGGAGGTGGACAGCTGGGCAATTGAAATAACCTTCTGGTTATCAATCACATTCTATTATATCTGAAATGATGATGATTTCAATTCATGTCAAATCAGAGAGCACACAATGTTTAAATGTGTCACTTTTTGCTTAAAGGTCAGTCAGTACCCTGTCTAGTTTGAGAGGGTGAAGACTGTGGCACCGGAGTCGAAAAAGTTCAAAAAGTTGTTTCACCATGGCACATGATCGATAAGTGTCCCAATTCAAATGTTACCCTAATAAGGTGTTTTGTTATGGTATCTTTATTTGACCACAGCAGATATTATTAATATTATAGAATGTGTGTGTCAGTATCCTTACAAATATGAAAATCTGCAGACTGTATGACACAGATACATACGGGTAAGAATAAAGTAATCTTCTCTCTAACACCTTAAATGTTCGGGGTGGACCTCATTGGACCCTTCACGAAATCCGGGAATGGCAACAGCTGGTGTCTGCCAGCGACCGATCACAAGAGGGTAGAGGCAACACCCATTAAGGTCCGTAAAGGAAGAGAACGTGCTTAACTGTAAATTCCCTTCTGTAACCCATTAAAAAGGGTGCTAGGAACCAAAAATAGATGTGTGCTTTGTATTATACCCATCACGGACGAGACTAGCGAGGCCACCTCCAAGGCGATGGTGGACTATCTTCAACACCCAAGGTTCTCCTGAGGTCATCTTGAGTGACCGAGGTCATGAACGCTGGAACAAGGTATGGATGTTATAGGTTATGTTGTTTCATTTATTTTTTTACAATTTGTTTTTCCATGGTACATCAGACATATTTCAATATCTTACATTGTCAATAGATATGGCTTTCCTACCCCCTCCCCCAGGTTTGGGGAATGGGACCAACCAGACCCTCAAGACTGCCATGCGCATTTTAGAACACTGCACTAATCCATCAACTTTTCTCACGGTAAAATGTAACCTGTGTGTTTGCTTGTTTACATCTCTGTCTCCTACACTGTTCCCTTTAACTCTGCTCCCGTTCTCCAGGACCTAGGGGGTTCTGCCCAACACCCAGACGTGGATCCACCTGATGTTCTCCATTACCAACCACCCTCCAACTTTTCATTACATCATTATTGTCATTGTCTGTTAAGAAGGTCTTCTTGCTCTATCATACCGGGCACATAATATGTGAGATACACAGATGAACTAAAAAAACACTAGTACTGCAAACACTCAGAACAAAGAGAGCAGCAGTGCCTGGACTTTGCAGTCTCCCTCTTCAAGTCCCCCTTCTGAAACTGGGGGACTTGAGAACAAGTGACAGGCAGAATTCCACACACCAGAATTCAGTATTTTAGTCTATGATTGCCATGTGAGTGTACCAAAAAAATCTGTGAAAATAGATTAATGACACAACTGTACCAACACCAATCAATGTTTGTATTAAAATCTTAAATCTTGCCAGGTTGGTTTTCATAGCTGTTTCACAAGATGTTCATTATTGTAAGTTGTAACGTTTCCTTTGATGGTGTTTATTTGTTCCACATTATTCCTGTATTATTTCAGGGTAGATGAGGAAAGGGCAGTTTAAAAAACAACAACATCACAGCCAGACTAGCCAGTGTATGAATCAAACGGATTTGCATATGAATGGAGTGGAAATTAGCTGACTTCATGAGCTGTAAGGCAAGTAACTTTAAAGTGTCAAGCAGATCACACGTTTTCTTTGACATTTCCGAAACGTAGCAATGTTTAACTTGTTAAAACAGCAAAATTGTCGCGGAAATCTACCTTTGCATAACGATGATGAAAAGAACGTAATTTAGTCTGTAATGATCTCCAAAATTCTAATCATTAGGTCATCACACCGTTGATAGAGTAAAGGACGCTAATGGTTTATCAATTGTTTACTAGATATTTCAATGTAATTACACCCAACACGATGTTGAAAAACAGAACGCTTCCACTAATAGATCACATAACTAGACATGAGCTGGGCATGATCCCAACGCTGCCACCAATGTAGCGTAAGAATACGTGGCAAAGTGAGCTCTAACGGCCGTTGCCTAGTAAGCCTAGTACGCCTCTGGGCAGAGGCAGTAGGTCTACAATGCTGGCATATGCCTTGTTACAATAGCCTAAGTATGTAACATGATTGACACGACCGTAATAATCATCATGAAACAGCCTTGGAAGGGCCATAAGTGTAAGCCAACATAATTAATTAGTTTACATTAACCTGTTTAACAGCATTGATATGGTTTAATTCATCATAGTCCAGACTCGTTATAGTTGCAAGTACCATGCAGTTGCACCAGGGGAATTTAAACCAAACAGTTTTTTGCAGTTCTTCTGTTTCCCCACATTTATATCTGAATTAATTTCCCATCATGAAAACGTATCCCCATTTCCTGTCACGCCCTGACCTTAGTTATCTTTGTTTTCTTTATTATTTTGGTTAGGTCAGGGTGTGACGAGGGCGGTATGTGTGTTGACTTGTCTAGGGTTTTTGTACATCTATGGGGTTTTGGTTTGTCTAGGTAAATGTAGGTCTATGGTGGCCTGAATTGGTTCCCAATCAGAGGCAGCTGTTTATCGTTGTCTCTGATTGGGGATCCTATTTAGGTTGCCATTTCCCATTTTTGTTTTGTGGGTTATTGTCCGTGTAGTTGCCTGTCAGCACTTGGTTTATATAGCGTAATGTTCATTTTGTTTAGTGTTCGTTCTTTATTAAAAGAAGTATGTATTCATAGCACGCTGCGCCTTGGTCTCATCAATATGACAAACGTGACATTCCCCAATAAAATACCTTCATCGATGCCAGAAAAAAACAGACAAATACAGTTTTTACTCCACTCTGTAACATGTACACCGGGAGTCAGACGGCACGTGCAGAGGAAGAGTTTAATCACAAACAGATACAACATAACAAACATGGGCCACGTACTGAACATGAAGGAAAACCAATAACATCTAAGGACCGATGACAACTGAGGGCTAAGTAAAGGGGGTGTAATCAGGGTATTGATTAAGTCCAGGTGTGCCTAATGATGGGACACAGGTGTGCGTAATGTTGGGTTGCTAGGACCGGTGGTTAGTTAACAGGCGATGTCGAGAGCCGGAGCAGTGGAGTTGGGAGTAGAATCTGGCAACCCTCATAAAATCTGACATATCACCACAATCGCAAAGTATCAAGCAAAAACAAGCATAGAAAACAGCATTGGCCATAATAAACCTGGTTGATTAGCAAGATTGGGTTGTTAACAAATGTGGGGTTTTTTATATTTTAAAAATCCTTAGTTTGCCTCCCTCAAAAATGATTATCCTATGAATGAAGCCGCACAACATTTTCTGTCTTTTCCTACAAATTCAGTAGCACAAAAAAATGTGTGTATTTTCACAAATTAAGCCAAGCAAAATTTGAAAAAACAGTCCAAATCTGCTAAAATACTTTTTGTACATATTTGCACGAATTGAGTGTAAGATTGTGTTGGTTTGATTGACTGAGACTAAGGTCCAATCCTGGCCACAGGTGTAAGATGGACCATGGCTGATTAGCGGCTGTTGATGTGTGTGTGGCCCCACACAATGGTATCCCTTACCTCTGTGTGATCCAGCTGGCTGGTGCCCAGTCTGGGCATGACGTGGCTGTCTGTCAGTGCCAGTCTGCATCAGTTAGTGTATGGCTGGAAGCGGTGAGCTGCAAATAACAAAAGCACACACTTGTATGCACGCGTAGCCACACACACACACGCACACATGTTTAATATACTTTTTTAAAACTTTACCTTTCATCACTACTGAGGCAGAATATTGAATGCAAGTTTCCTCAGCAGTGACTACCTCAATATGCAGCATTGAAAAGGGGCAAGTCTTTCATGATCCAATCTATTTTGTGGCAACCTAAGTGTATATGAAATTCTCCAAACAGAATACAGACTTGACTAATATATTGGCTTTCTCATGCTAAATATTGAGGCAATCATTTTCAGCAAATATTGCAATGATAAATTACCACTGTGCCCTAAGGAAAATATACACTCACATATAATTGCAGACATATAATTGCAGGCACCTCACAGATTGGTATCCCACAGGAAGTTCTCATACAACTACAAAACCAGCAAGTTTATTAACTGTAGGTACAATAAAAAATATACTGTACAACAGTATACTACTTTTGCATGAGATATTCATTTGAACCCTCATTTAAAACATGAATCATGAAATCATTACTCTAGCATGGCAGAGAATCCACTAAATGTTTCATGCATGGAGTCCGGCGAACTTATCTTCAACTTGACAAATTAATTAAGGCGTTGCTTTGGTGATAAATGAGCCAGCCTCGTTAAGACATGACACCAGCCACACTACCTTGGCAGCGTCTGTAAATTTGTATTTTATTAATTACTGGTGAAAAGATTAAACCTGTGGCATATTGTAATTACAGGATCCAGTGTTTAAATGTACTGCAGTAGGCTAAATCAGGGTCACACCGAGTGCTTCTTGGTAGACTTAAACAAATCTACTTTGAAACAAAAGTATAAACCTTACAAACATCATTTTAAAAAAGAAGACACCTGTACCATGTCAGATATAGAGTTGAAATGTATTACATTTTGAGTTTGCATCCCAATATTACACTTGATATCAATTACAGAATACTGAAATATAACAAACGGTTTATTAATCATGAAACTATGAAAGATATTAATAACATTCCACCCATGAGGCCCCTAGAGGGTGATTTGGTCATTTGACTGCAGGAAAGGTGTACATCTAAGCGTTCATTTCAACATAGCTTAGTGTCACACCCTGATCTGTTTCACCTGTCTTTGTGCTCGTGTCCACCCCCCCCCCCCTCCCCCAGGTGTCTCCCATCTTCCCCCATTATCCCTTGTATTTATACCTGCGTTTTCTGTTTGTCTGTTGCCAATTCGTCTTGTCCCGTCAAGTCAGACTAGTGTGTTCCCTGTGTTCTAGTTTTACCTAGTCTTCCCAGTGCTGACCTTTCAGCCTGTCCTGGTCCTGCCTACCGTCCTGTACCTGCCTGACTCTGACATGGATCTACGACTCTTTGCCTGCCTTGACTTACCTTTTGCCTGCCCCTTGTACTCTAATAAACTCTGAGACTCGCACTATCCGCCTCCTGTGTCTGCATCTGGGTCTAGCCTGAGCCGTGATACCTACAGTAGATCCTTCACTACAATGTCTGTAAAAAAATTCTCCTTAGTGCCATTTGCTGAAATATAATGAAACATAGTAGTGGACATAGCAGTCTCTGAGTGAGAGTAAATCAATATCACAGAGCCTGTATGAATCAAACTCAAAACTGAGTTGAAATATTGGAATAGTCCCATGTCAGTGAACTCATCTGTGCTGTCTCCCTCCAGGAATTGACTCAGGAGTGTCCCAGGCAGACAGCAGCTCCACACCGCAGGCCCTGGAGAGTATCATTTCCACACTCCCTCCACACATTCATTATTCATCTGTAAACTTATGATGGGGAAAAAGAGGGAAAAGGGACATTAGAAAGTGTCTTGGAAAGCAGTCCCATGTGTCAGAGATGTGACCCAGATACCTTTAAGCAATTGATTGGTGATCGTCTGGTTGCATCGAATGTACTTTGGTGTCCTGTATGTCAGGCCTGACATCTGTTGACTTCCTAATATGGACGCCATAGTACTGTAGAGCAGCCACAGTCTAACTCCTGACATTAAATTGGGACTCTCTGACTATACATGTGTATGCAGAACACACACCATGGTGCACTTCTTTGATTTCTTTCAGAAGTGTTTGTGATTACCAGAGCTCTGTCCTAATCCCTGCTGAGTGACTCAGGTTTCCCCTCTACATTGCCATGGTAGATGATTGACAGCGCTTTCTTTAATAAATTATTCATGATACAAATCCCTTGACTTTAAGTGAGAAAGAATTCCAAATCCTTCTAATATGGTGCTAGCTGAGGAAACACATAGAATGATGACCAAGATGGCTTGCATTGAGAGAATGTGGACCTTCAAAACAATGCATGACACCACCTGTGTTTGCTTAAGTGATAAAACCCGAGAAGCAGGTGTTTGCAGTATATATTGGCATGCGTGTTATTACAGAGCCACAAACCGTGCCAATGTATCCTCCAAAAACCAGATTTGAGGGGAACCACAGGACACTGTGGTTCAGAAGAGCTAGCCAACAACACAGCTAACACAATCACTTTGTTATGAGGACAGACAGAGGTAGGTGTACACCATGTTCCCATTAATACATCTTCTTTGTTGAAGTCTGGCTAAGAACTTCATTTGATGTCTGGTATCCTCATTACGCACCTGTTCGATGATGGAGAACAAGGTCTTTGAGTACTGCGCCTCTCGCAAACCGTGCCAATATATCCTCCAGACACCAGCTTCGAGGGGAACTACAGGACACAGTGGTTCAGATAAGCTAGCCAACAATACAGCTAACACAATCACTTTGTTATGAGGACAGACAGAGGCAGGTATACACCATGTTCCCATTCAAATGTATTCTTTGTCGTAGTCTGGCTCAGAGCTTCATTTGAAGTCTGGTATCCTCATTACGCACCTGTTCGATGATAGAGAACAAGGTCTTTGAGTACTGCACTTCTCGTCCTCGCCATATCGAGCAGGAGGAGGAAAGAAAGGAGAAGGAAGAGCTGTGGTGTTTGTGTTCCTTTGAAGTGTGCATCAACCAGTGAAGAATCTACTCTTCTACTCCCACAGCAGGCACACACACACACACACACACAGACACGTCAACAACCCCCAATCAGCCATGGTTAGTGCTGAGCGAGCAGCACTAACCATCGTTTTAAATTTCCGTTTAGATTATTTATTTATTTATTTTTGTAAACATTAAATGCACTACGCATTATGTGGGTTCAATGCTGTAACAACACAGAATAAAATAATGAACCCTTTGACATGTACATTCACATGAAAAAAATGTATTAAGTAACATAATTATAAAAAATCCCCATCAAAATCTGTCAGTTTAAACAAGAGATATTTAAATTCGCCTGTGGCGGCTTTCCGCATCTGCGGTGGAAGGTGCCCTAGCGTCCAGACGGTTCAGTCTACATAACTAATATGATCCCACTGTGGAAACGGGGGATTCTTAAAAACATGATGGTGTTCTCCATCACGGGACTTGTCTGAAGGTAACCAGTACCGGTGAAAAAAATGACTGGAAGTATGGAGGTAGTTTTGTGCCTACCCCAAATTTTACAGTACCAGTCACAAGTTCGCACACACCAACTCATTCAAGCGTTTTTCTTTATTTTACTATTTTCTACATTGCAGAATAATAGTGAAGACATCAAAACTACAAAAGAACACATATGGAATCAGGTAGTAACCAAAAATCATTTTAGATTCTTCAAAGTAGTCACCCTTTGCCTTGATGACAGCTTTGCACACTCTTGGCATTCTCTCAACCAGCTTCGCCTGGAATGCTTTTCCAACAGTCTTGAAGGATTTCCCACATACTGTATGCTGAGCACTTGTTGGCTGTTTTTCCTTGACTCTGCGGTCCAACTAATCGCAAACTATCTAAATTTGGTTGAGGTCGGGTGATTATGGAGACCAGGTCATCTGATGCAGCACTCCACCACTCTCATTCTTGGTCAAATAGCACTTACACTGCCTGAGGTTTGTTGGGTCATTCTCCTGTTGTAAAACAAATTATAGTGCCACAAAGCACAAATCAGATGGGATGGCATATCGCTGCAGAATGCTGTGGTAGCCATGCTGGTTAAGTGTAACTTGAATTCTAAATAAATCACAGACAGTATCAGCAAAGCAGCAAAGCACCAGCAAAGCACCACCACACCATCACACCTCCTCCATCTTTCACGGTGGGAACTACACATGTGAAGATCATTCATTCACCTACTCTGCATCTCACAAAGACACAGCGGTTGGAACCAAAAATCTCAAATTTGGACTCATCAGACCATAGGGCAGATTTTCACTGGTCTAATGTTCATTGCTCATGTTTCTTGGCCCAAGCAAGTCTCTTCTTATTATTGGTGGGCTTTAGGAATGGTTTCTTTGCGGCAATCTGACCATGAAGGCCTGATCCACACAGTCTCCTCTGAACAGTCGATGTTGAGATGTGTCTGTTACTTGAACTCTGTGAAGCATTTATTTGGGCTGCAATTTCTGAGACTTGTAATTCTATTGAACTTACCCTCTGCAGCAGAGGTAACCCTGGGTCTTCCTTTCCTGTGGCGGTCCTCATGAGAGCCGGTTTCATCATAGCGCTTGATGGTTTTTGAGACTACACTTGAAGAAACTTTCAAAGTTCTTGAAATTGACTGGATGACTGACCTTCATGTCTGAAAGTAATGATGGACTGTCGTTTCTATTTGCTTATTTGAGTTGTTCTTGCCATAATATGGACTTGGTCTTTTACCAAATAGGGCCCAGGCTACATACCACACCTACCTTGTTACAAAACAACTGATTGGCTCAAACGCATTAAGGAAAGAAATTCCACAAATTAACTTTTAACAAGACACACCTGTTAATTGAAATGCATTCCAGGTGACTACCTCATGAAGCTGGTTGAGAGAATGTCAAGCGTGTGCAACGCTGTCATCAAGGCAAAGGGTTGCTACTTTATGGAATCTCAAGGTAAAATATATTTGTATTTGTTTAACACTTGTTTGGTTACTAAATGATTCCATATATCATAGTTTTGATGTCTTACTATTATTCTACAATGTAGAAAATAATAAGAAATAAATAAAAGCCCTGGAATGAGTAGGTGTGTCCAAACTTATGACTGGTACTGTATATATACAGTGCATTCGAAAATAATTCAGATCCCTTGACTTTTCCCACATTTTGTTACATTACAGCCTTATTCTAAAATGGATTAAATGAAAACAAATCCTCAGCAATCTACACACAATGCCCCGTGACAAAGCAAAAACAGGTTTATCAAAATGTTTGCTAATTTATATATATAAAAAAAAAAATTAATACCTTATTTACAGTAGTATTCAGACCCTTTGCTATGAGACTTGAAATTGAGCTCAGGTGCATCCTGTTTCCATTAATCATCCTTGAGAGGTTTCTACAACTTGATTGGAGTCCACCTGTGGTAAATTCAATAGATTGGACATGATTTGGAAAGGCACACACCTGTCTATATAAGGTTCCAGAGTTGACAGTGCATGTCAGAGTAAAAACCAAGCCGTGAGGTCGAAGGAATTGTCCATAGAGCTCTGAGATGCCTTGTGTCAAGGCACAGATCTGGGGAAGGTTACCAAAAAATGTCTGCAGCATTGAAGGTCCCCAAGAACACAGTGGCCTCCATCCTTCTTATATGGAAGAAGTTTGGAATCATCACAACTCTTCCTAGAGCTGGCCGCCTGGCCAAACTGAGCAATTGGGGGGAGAAAGGCCTTGGTCAGGGAGGTGACCAAGAACCTGATGGTCACTCTGACAGAGCTCTAGAGTTCCTCTGTGGAGATGGGAAAACCTTCCAGAAGGACAACCATATCTGCAGCACTCTACCAATCTGCCCTTTATGGCAATGTGGCCAGTTGGAAGCCACTCTTCAAAAAGCACATGACAGCCCGCTTGGAGTTTGCCAAAAGGCACCTAAAGACTCTCAGACCATGAGAAACAAGATCCTCCTGTCTGATGAAACCAAGATTGAACACTGTGGCCTGAATGCCAAGCGTCATGTCTGGAGGAAACCTGGCACCATCCCTACGGTGAAGCATGGTGGTGGCAGCATCATGCTGTGGGGGTGTTTTTTTGTGGCAGGCACTGGGAGAATAGTAAGGATCAAGGGAAAGATTAACGGAGCAAAGTACAGAGAGCTCCTTGATGAAAACCTGCTCCAGAGTGCTCAGGACCTCAGACTGGAGCCAAGGTTCACCTTCCAACAGGACAACAACCCTAAGCACACAGCCAAGACAACGCAGGACCGGCTTCGGGACAAGTCTCAATGGCCTCGAGTGGCCCAGCCAGAGCCCGGACTTGAACCCGATCAAACATCTCTGGAGAGAACTGAAAATAGCTGTGCAGCGACACTCCCCATCCAACTTAACAGAACTTGAGAGGATCTGCAGAGAGGAATGGGAGAAACTCCCCGAATACAGGTGTGTCAAGCTTGTAGCATCATACCCAAGAAGACTCAAGGCTGTAATCGCTGCCAAAGGTGCTTCAACAAAACTGAGATGAAGGGTCTGAATACTTATATAAATGTAATATTTTTTTTCTTCTATTTTTTTATACATTTGCAAACATTTCTAAAAACCTATTTTAGCTCTTTCATTAGCTCAGTATTGTGTGATTTAAATTAATTTAGATTGATGAGGGGATTTTAAAAAATATATACATTTTAGAATAAGGCTCTAACGTAACAAAATGTGGAAAAAGTCAAGGTGTCTAAATACCTTCCGAATGCACTGTATCTCCTAGATCTAGGACAGACACTTCAAAACCTTATTCTTTATGATTTATTTTTGACTGTCTTTTTTACCATTTCTGAATGTGTTATACAATGCGTTTCTAGGGACTATAGTAGTAAAAGCCAATGCAATATTAGGGGGTTCTAAATTATCCATGGTATGACCATCTTTAAACAATTCCATATACCAGCTTAGAACAAAACATACAATATGTTTCAAATTTGAAAAAAGTATTCGTTACAAATTCAAAAAAGATGGCTGACATTAGCTAGCTTGTTAACGTTAGCTAGACTAGAGGTTAGGGGTTAGGGTTAAGTTTAGGAGTTAGTTTAAAGGGTTAGGGGAAGGGTTGGCTAACATTCTAATTAGTTGCAAAGTAGCTAAAAAGTAGTAAGTAGTTGAAAAGTTGCTTGGCAGCTAAAATGCTTAAGTTGTCCATGATGAGAACTTTTGGGTTGCGAGACGACCGCATTACACGCCCACCTATCCACCCCAACTAACCACCCTACTTTGTTTTTTGCTTTAAGTAACCATCTTTCTTACAGTATGGAATCATTCCAAACATTCCAAATATCATCCTACTTTTAGTGCCCAACGTTTACATTTACTATGTTACGTCTAGTCTATGAGACCAGGCTGGGCCATCAGATAGAATCAGGAGAATCTGAGAGGATAGAATAGCCTCTAAACAGCTCAAGCTCTTCTGACAATCCTCTCTTATTTCACCCCACTGTCTGCTGGGGGGTCTGGGTGATGAGAATACAGCACAGACGCCTAGATACATTTCATCAGCTCTTGTCATCACTCTAGGCCTGGAGGTTGTAGTGTAGTATCAGATTGCAGAGTGAGAGTGGATAGATGCTGGCTGGTTTCTACCTGCGCCAGTCAAGGTCTAGTGTTATAAAAAAGTCTGGATATCCAGTTCATATCTGGGACAGATCCAACCACACACTGTCTGGTTCCCTATCATCTCCAAAGCAGGAGTCCTATCTGTTCTGTCACATAATGTTACAGTACTGCCCCGAAAGCTTTTCCTTCGGTGTACCCGCGTCTTCTGACAGATGCAGGAAGACCCAAAATACACTCTCTCTTCTTGTTTACATCAATATTCCTTAGCTAGCATCCCCTTCCTTGTCCACGGGCTGTTTGCCTAGTAATTAAACACAGTCTGTTTTCCACAGCGTGCCTAAAACTTGTTGCCCAAATGTCATTTTTAGCATTTTTATCAGGCATTATTCATCCTGGATGTGTAAGCAACAAATGTAGCGAAATTTGGGTTATTATCTGGCTTCATACTACAGAATACAAATCTCTATGCTACAGATGTAGGATTCTAACTTGATCCAGTTTGCTACAGCTTGAAAATAGGAAATGTAAATGATTATGTGGATCATAATTAGTTAGGGCAAATCAAATTTCAAAGTTGAAATTACAAACTTTAGAAGCCTTTTTAAAACTAAAATATACAAAAAGGTTTGAATTTCTTACTGTGCAGGACAATTCTCAGCAACAGAATAGTTATCAAATTAAGATAATACATCTGTACATGCAGATACACTATTAGAAAAAAAGGGTTCCAAAAGAGTCCTTTGCAGAGGTATAGGGTTCTACCTAGAACATGCTTTTTATCCTAAAAACATGTGATGGCGGCATTTTATTGCATTCAATGCATCTTCACTTAGAACCCACTTTTAAATGGGTAATTGTGTTACTTATGTGTTAATTGAACCCAGAGCTGTCATTATTCAAACCATTCCATATATGTATACATTTACCATCAACTTCATCCTCAACAGTCAGTAGTTTGTCTTGGAAATTTGAGTGTTTCAGGTGTGTTGACCATGCCTAATTGGCCACACCTGCTCTTAATTTGTTTGTGTTTTGAAAGGTGGTCTGTTTGAACAGTGGGAAAGAAATGTTTGGAAGAGGTACAGTAGACATGCTATGTGCTCTGCAGGAAAGGCTTTAAATTGTTTTAATAACCTTTTAGCATGGTCTCTGTTCTAACTTCATTAAAACCATCTGTTCTATAGCCCAACAAATATTATTGAATTCGGACAATTTGTATCAGTTTAAAAAGACTGCACCTATGTGTGCATGTAAAGTGCCTTCAGAAAGTATTCACACCCCTTGATTTTTTAATGTATTTTGTTGTGTTACAACGTGGGATTACAATCTGCCCGATTCCAGCCTTACTGAAGCACCCCCAGATCTTCACCGATCCTCCACCAAATTTCACAGTGGGTGCGAGACACTGTGGCTTGTAGGCCTCTCCAGGTCTCGCACCCACTGTGAAATTTGGTGGAGGATCGGTGATGATCTGGGGGTGCTTCAGCAAGGCTGGAATCGAGCAGATTTGTCTTTGTTAAGGACTCATTAATCAAGTCACGTACAAGGTTGTCCTGGAAGGAAACTTGCTTCCTTCTGCTCTGACAATGTTCCCGAAACTCTAAAGATAGTTTTTTCCAGCAGGACAATGCTCCATGCCACACAGCCAGGTCAATCAAGGTGTGAATGGAGGAACACCAGATCAAGACCCTGTCATGGCCAGCCCAATCTCCTGATCTTGAATCCCATTGAAAACCTCTGGAATGTGATCAAGAGGAAGAGGGATGGTCACAAGCCATCAAACAAAGCCGAGCTGCTTGAATTTTTGCATCTGGAGTGGCATAAAGTCACACAACATCAATGTGAAAGACTGGTGGAGAGCATGAAAGCTGTGATTGAAAATCATGGTTATTAAAACCAAATATTGATTTCTGAACTCTTTCCAAGTTAAAATATTAGTATTGTGTTGTTTAAAAATGAATATGAACTTATTTTCTTAGCATTATTCGAGGTCTGACAACATTGTATATTTTTGTTATTCTGACCAGTTGTCATTTTCTGCAAATAAATGCTCTAAATGACAATATTTTTTTTGCAATTTGGGAGAAATGTTGTCAGTTTATAGAATAAAACAAAACATTTTTTTTTACCCAAACATACCTATAAATAGTAAAACCAGATAAACTGACAATTTTGCAGTGGTCTCTTAATTTTTTTTCCAGAGCTGTATATAATATATAATATATGTAATCTATTGTCATAAATAGTTTTTTTAAAGGCTAATAAGCCTGGTATAACCACTCATAGAGGGTTCTAGGAAGAACACTTCAAAGATAAAAAAGGTTCTCAATAGAACCCTTCATAGAAAGTTCTAGGAAGAACCTTGAGATAATAAAATAGTTATTGGTAGAACCATTTATAGAGGGTTCTAGGATCAACTCTTGACAGAGGGTTCTATGAAGAACCATTCATAGATGGTTCTAGGTAGAACCCTTTGGAAAGGGTTCTACCTAGCACCAAAAAGGGTTCCTCTATGGAGACAAGCCAAAGAAACCTATATGGTTCTACTTCGCACCTTTTTTTCTAAGAGTGCACAGGAGCCTATGTAGACCTACCCCATATATGACATTTGTGAAAGAAAATGTGTATTAATTGAATTCCAGACTAGGAACACAGATATTGTCAGACCTATTCATGAGGCCATATTGCTTTATTTTATTCAAAAGTTCATATTGAGATGGTTAAGGCATGCAATCACGTGTTGCTCTTTTACAGTTAAACACAAAAGAGCAAGAACTGTCTGCAACGGTAAAAGGTCATTTGATTATTGAGGAAGTTGGAATGGGTGTAAAGTAACAGAGGCTTTAGGATTGTGGAAGATGCATGCACCAAGAGTCTTAATAAGACCCCCCTTAAGACAGAGGAGCCTGGAGTGAAATGGCATGTTGTGTCGTGGGAGATAAACAGTCACAAATGAGTCACATCGTCTAGGAGGACAGGCTAATCCTGTCTGTCACACAGCCAAAGTCACTGCACGGACCAGGAGCAGGAAGAGGAGAATAAGGAAGCAAGCTCTCTTAATCGACTCCGAGCTTATATCAATAACATGCACATTTCTCCTTCCTAAATGTTTGTTTGTACTCGTGTAACAAGAGTAATATGCTTCAGTAACTGACAGTGAACGCTGAAGAGAAGTGAGCGGACACAGTTCGGAACAATAGTTACATTAAGGTTCAAGTGGAGAGGGTTTGACTGAGTGACACAAAGGTAAACATCACCAACATCCCTGCCCAGCAGAAAGCACAGAGATAACAGACAGCACTTTAGCCAACAGCAAGCCAGCACTGTGTTGCATCACCAGGAGGTGATGTGATGGGACATGAGGGCATACTAGTGATGGCTAGTGGACAGTTAAAGGTTGACAGTTGAGTGGACAGTTGAGGTGGACAGTCGAGGTTGAGTGTGATGTCCACAGGCGAGAATGCTGCGTTAAAGGGAAAGGAGGATACCTAGTCAGTTGTACAACCGACTAGGTATCCCTTCAACTGAAACATGCCTTCAACTGAAACGTGCCTTCAACTGAAACATGCCTTCAACTGAAACATGCCTTCAACTGAAACATGCCTTCAACTGAAACATGCCTTCAACTGAAACATGCCTTCAACTGAAATGTGCCTTCAACTGAAACATGCCTTCAACTGAAACATGCCTTCAACTGAAACGTGCCTTCCGCATTTAACCCAACCCCTCATTATACAACCCCACGAAGGCATGCTTCCGCTGGGAAATAAATTACAAAAGAGGAGCCTGCTGCTGTGTGTGGAAGAGGGGCTACAGACACGTTTGTGTGGAGTCAAGCCTTGTGGGAAAGCACTGGGAACGCTGTGATGTCAATCATTTCAGAGCGAGGGGGAGCGCGTGTGAGAAAGAGAGTACTGTACTCGGCAAAGGATTAAGGTCGAAAAGAGAGGAAATGGACAAGTGGAGTCTTAAATCTCCCTCTCTAACTTTAAGCATCAGCTGTCTGAGCAGCTTACTGATCACTGTACCTGTACACAGCCAATCTGTAAATATCACACCCAACTACCTCATCCCCGTATTATTACTTACCCTCTTGCTATTTTGCACCCCAGTATCTCTACTTGCACATCACCATCTGCACATCTATCACTCCAGTATTAATGCTAAATTGTAATTATTTTTTTGCCTCTATGGCCTTTTTATTGCCTACCTCCCTACTCTTCACATTTGCACACACTGTACATTGATTTTTCGATTTTTCTTCTATGTTCTGTTGTTGACTGTACGTTTGTTTATGTGTAACTGTGTGGTTGTTTTTGTCGAACTGCTTTGCTTTATCTTGGCCAGGTCGCAGTTGTAAATGAGAACTTGTTCTCAACTGGCCTGCCTGGTTAAATAAAGGTGAAATAAATTAAACGTGTACCTAAAAGCAGGTACCATAACAATCTTTAGAACGCCTAGTTTTTTGGGGGGGAAAGAAGCTGTGGGTCACAAGGGTGAGAGGAAATTCTTCGACGTGTCTGAAAGCACAGCAAGACTGAAAAGCAAGCCACCTTCAAGCTTCTAGCCTAATAATATGAATGGACTGGCTTCCATCCAGCAGATCTGAAAAAAATATTATTATTGATAACCTCCTGAACTTCCATTCAGTAGGACATCCGCTGGCCGTGGCATTTCTACAGCCCTTAAATGTCCCTTGACTGAAGAGAATGAATGTGCATCTTGTGATTTGCTGTTATGATGACGCTCAATTTTATTTCTGAAATTCCCATCAGGGAGTTCTAGACTATTCAAGCAAACCTCATGCACTTATCAACATGTTTGTGAAACGAAAAGGCTAAGTTTTATGAAACAATGTGGCAACACACAGTAGTAGCATGCACTGTGTGTACGGTGTGCGTCATTACGGGTAAACCAACTTTACCAGTCAGGGAGTACAGTAGGTCTACAGTGGCTGTCAACTAATTAACGTGACGGATGACGACTGCGGGAGATCTAACTGCCCGAGAAATACATTTTATATAGCCAACCATCCTCAGGAGAATAGCCCTAATTTCTCAAAAGAGATGTCGCAGGTTTATCTCGTTTAGATCCGCGTCAATAATCCAACTGCGGCGCAGATCTTCCCTCCTCACCACACTAGACAGGTGAACGAGCGCAGCACAATGTTATTCAAGCAATGAATCCTGCGAATTTCACTAGAACTGGAAGGAATACAGAAGAATATATATTTGCGGTTGGTACTTACAAACTCCTTGCCTTTGCTATCGGAACAATTGGAGTCTTCGGATTTTGCAACAATATTATTGTCATCATGCTGTACTACAGATTCAAGAGACTCCGGACGCCCACAAATTTGTTAATAGTTAACATAAGTATAAGTGACTTGTTGGTGTCTGTCCTTGGAATTAACTTTACGTTTGTTTCGTGCATCAAAGGCGGATGGGACTGGAACTCGGCAACATGCGTCTGGGACGGATTCAGCAACAGCTTATTTGGTCAGTATTTGAGCTTCTGTGCTTTGGTTGTCTCACCTAGATTCACACATTAATCTAAAATAACATTTTAAAAGATTTCAATGTATTTAAATAGGCCGAATCCAATATGTTTTTTTTTTTGTGGCAGCCTTTTCATTTAATTTGTGTTTCCATGTTTGTGTATTTCAGATTAGTCTTTTGGTGTATTACATTTTCAGAACTCTGTGATCCTTATATAGTATATTTCGTATGTTGCACGGGACATTTACTACCCATCTTATTCTAAGGAAGAACTGTTTAGCCCACTTTCTCCCTATTTATGAAACCAGTATTTCTATGGTTGTGGATGTTTATGAATGCCATTGCCGCTCTGGGGATCAAGCTGGTTCGTGTCAAGGACACCTCGGGAAATACCCGTGTAATTCTATCCCGATCTGTGTCTGCCTCCCCTTTTACACACTGGAAAATATGGATGATTTTGACAAGTGGCTAGTTTTCTACACTGTAATCATTGTACATACAGTTGAAGTCGGAAGTTTACATACACCTTAGCCAAATACATTTAAACTCGCAATTCCTGACATTTAATCCGAGTAAAAATTCACTGTTTACGTCAGTTAGGATCACCACTTTATTTTAAGAATGTGAAATGTCAGAATAATAGTAGAGAATGATTTATTTCTGTTTTTTTTATTTCATCACATTCCCAGTGGGTCAGCAGTTTACATACACTCAATTAGTATTTGGTAGCATTGCCTTTAAATTGTTTAACTTGGGTCAAAGGTTTTGGGTAGCCTTCCACAAGCTTCCCACAATAAGTTGGGTGAATTTTGACCCATTCCTCCTGACAGAGCTGGTGTAACTGAGTCAGGTTTGTAAGGCCTCCTTGCTCATACACACTTTTTCAGTTCTGCCCACAAATTTTCTATAGGCTTGAGGTCAGGGCTTTGTGATGGCCACTCCAATACCTTGACTTTGTTGTCCTTAAGCCATTTTGCCACGACTTTGGAAGTATGCTCGGGGTCATTGTCCATTTGGAAGACCTATTTGCAACCAAGCTTTAACTTCCTGACTGATGTCTTGAGATGTTGCTTCAATATATCCACGTAATTTTCCTGCCTCATGATGCCATCTATTTTGTGAAGTGTACTAGTCCGTCCTGCAGCAAAGCACCCCAATAACACGATGCTGCCACCCCCGTGCGTCACGGATGGGATGGTGTTTTTCGGCTTGCAAGCCTCCCCCTTTTTCCTCCAAACATAACGATGGTCCTTATGGCCAAACAGTTCTATTTTGTTTCATCAGACCAGAGGACATTTCTCCAAAAAGTACAATCTTTGTCCCCATGCGCTGTTGCAAACCGTAGTCTGGCTTTTTTTATGGCGGTTTTTGACCAGTGGCTTCTTCCTTGCTGAGCGGCCTTTCGGGTTATGACACTATAGGACTCGTTTTACTGTGGATATAGATACTTTTGTACCTGTTTCCTCCAGCATCTTCACAAGGTCCTTTGCTGTTGTTCTGTGTTTGATTCGCACTTTTCGCATCAAAGTACGTTCATCTCTAGGAGACAGAACTCGTCTCCTTCCTGAGCGGTATGACGGCTGCGTGGTCCCATGGTGTTTATACTTGCATACAATTGTTTGTACAGGTGAACGTGGTACCTTCAGGCGTTTGGAAATTGCTCCCAAAGATGAACCAGACTTGTGGAGGTCTACAATTTATTTTCTGAGGTCTTGGTTGATTTCTTTTGATTTTCCCATGATGTCAAGCAAAGAGCCACAGAGTTTGAAGGTAGGCCTTGAAATGCATCCATAGGTACACCTCCAATTGACTCAAATGATGCCAAATAGCCTATCAGAAGCTTCTAAAGCCATGACATCATTTTCTGTAATTTTCCAAGCTGTTTAAAAGCACAGTCAACTTAGTGTAGGTAAACTTCTGGCCCACTTCTGACCCACTGGAATTGTGATACAGTGAAACAATCTGTCTGTTAACAATTGTTGGAAAAATTACTTGTGTCATGCACAAAGTAGATGTCCTAACCGACTTGCCAAAACTACAGTTTGTTAACAATCAATTTGTGGAGTAGTTGAAAAACGAGTTTTAATGACTCCAACCTAACTGTATGTAAACTTACGACTTCAACTGTATATCCGTTTCATGGGTAGACTATGACAGAAGTACAGTAGGTTCAAGAATGTTTGTATCAATTCCAGGAGTTAGTGCATGTTAAATACACTATATATATACAAAAGTATGTGGACACCCCTTGAAATTAGTGGATTCTGCAATTTCAGCCACACCCGTTGCTGATAGGTGTATAAAATCGAGCACACAGCCATGTAATCTACATAGACAAAATTGGCAGTAACTGTAACTGCTGTTATTGTGAAGTGGAAACGTCTAGGAGCAACAACGGTTCAGCCGCAAAGTGGTAGGCCACACAAGCTCACCGCCGGGTGCTGCACATAAAAATTGTCTGTCCTCAGTTGTAACACTCACTACCGAGTTCCAAACTGCCTCTGGAAGCAACATCAGCAGAATAACTGTTCGTCGGGAGCTTCATGAAATGTTTTCTGGACTGATAAATCACGCCTCACCATCTGGCAGTCCGATGGACGAATTTGGGTTTGGCGGCAACATATCCATGTTTTTTGTCAAAATGGTTCAAGCTTAGTAAATTTGAATGCTCAACACCTCTTGGAAAGCCACTCTGGTGTGTAATTGTTCTGCAGAAAAAAAAAGCTATCGCAGGTTTAGGTTTTCAGAAGACTATGGCAGGTTTTCCTAAAAAAATGTGCCTGTTATTTGCTCCTTTCATATTTATTTTGATCCTTTAGGCCCTGGTGGTAACAAGCACACCCATAACATGATGTTGCCACCACATTACTGATCTTATTACGCTGAGTGTACGAAACATTAAGAACGCTTTCCTACTTTTGAGTTGTTTCTCCATTGTATCCTATGGAGGATTATTGATATCGATAATAAACAGGTTGATATGAAAATATATTTTTTATTTTTGATATCAAAAATGCAATAAATAGATGTTTAAATGGCTACCCATACAGTTCAGGTTCTTTTTTTCTGACCCATTTCAGATATATAATTATCGTCGTTGAGGGCTTAGGGCGAGCGAGATAAATAATTGTGCAATCACATAACTGTCTCTTCCCTATTTATTATAGGAATCATCACTTATTAATGAAGAGGTCTGCTAATGAGGTGGTTAGTGCAACCTTCACGGCCTCTGCGCTCTCTCCCTCTCTCTTTCCCAGTATCTCTCTCTCTCAGGCACATGTAACCTACTGTAGGCTAAGTGCAATATTGTCCAATATAATTACATGGCGGACTTTTCTCAGCTGTCCAATGTCTTCATAAATTGTAAACTATTTAAAAAAAAAAAAAATTATCGTGTTATTTGTTGCCTCCAAAAATAAACGGTTCACTCTCGTAGGATGGATGGGGGTGGTAATTTGACTTTGATGGCCGCATTGCAGCTCACTATAGTACAAGTTTGAAGAGACACTGAAGAAGATGCTGGTTAAATATAACAATGAATGATGATTAGCACACAGACGCACTAAAAAAAGCCCCTCAGAAAGAGATGAATGGCACCGAGTATTGATACCACGTTAATCTACTACAGCATGTGAAACAACTCTCACATTCTTCAACAGTCTAAATTTGGATGACGAGCTCAGGACATCCTGCACCTGTTACACCCATTGTACTCACGCAGTGTGGTCCTGTCAGTTCGATCTGTACAGACATGTTATGTATTGGTTGTGTTATGGTGTGCGGTGACACTCTGTGCTTGAACAGCTCCCCTTTAAATTGCGACACGTCTGTGCCGCAACACTTGGTGTTGATTGGGCCAAATGTCTGGCAAAAGTCATTGCTGTGCAATGGAGAAATTGAATGTGACCAAATGTGTTTTATGGAAATTGTTGAAGGTAGAATGTGTGATTTGATCAAAAAATGATGTGGTCGTGTGTGTTGACAGAATCAAATGCACAAACCACAGGACACCTCTCTATTATCATGATTGATTGATAAAAGGATATTTAAGATGATCTATTATATGTTGGGAATAAATTGATGAGGACTGAGTAATAACTGTAATAACAGTGTAATAACCAATTCCTGTACTAATCAGGGCCTACATATAGATATTCCATAACCCAGATTCGGTAGTCATTACTCAGCATCATCACCCATCTCCCTCCCTTCCAGGCATCGTGTCCATCATGAGTCTCTCAGCTCTGGCCTACGAGCGCTACATCCGGGTGGTCTATGCTCAGGTGGTGGACTTCCCCTGGGCCTGGAGGTGCATCACCCACATCTGGCTCTACTCCCTGGCCTGGACAGGGGCCCCTCTCCTGGGTTGGAACCGTTACACCCTGGAAATCCACCAGTTAGGCTGCTCCCTGGACTGGACATCCAAGGACCCTATCGATGCCTCCTTCATTCTCCTCTTTCTCCTGGCCTGCTTCTTTGTCCCTGTGGGCATTATGATTTACTGCTATATGAACATTCTCTACACGGTGCGAATGGTAAGAAGAAGGGCGAGACAGTCTCGCTCGTCTCTCCCTCCCATTTTCTTCTGTTGCTTCATGTTTACGTCAGTGTGGTTTTATGTCGATCGTCTTTTAACGTAAAGGTCCAATGCAGCCATTTTTATCTCAATATCAAATCATTTCTGGGTAACAATTATGTACCTTGTGATCGTTTTGTTGGTCTATTAACTAATTTACCACCTGGTGATGTCACAAGGCAGGCCAAAACTCCATGCCACTAAAACAGGCTGAAATTGTAGGCGATCTTTTCAAACTTATGCTAAAAGGGCATTATCATCATTTCCACAATTTCACAGTATTATTACTACCTCATAGTGTGGAAATACAAGGGAAAACTTGTTTTTGAATGAAAGAGAGTTCCAGACCTCTGCCAATAACAGCCAGTTTTCAGTTTTCCCCTCCCCACTCAGACCACTCCCAGATAGTCTTAGCAACATTTTTGCTTGAGAAATTGCTATTTGCTAAGAAGTTTTTTTTGTTATTTTTTGACCACTTTAATTGAAAACAATCACAGTAAAGTACTTAATTGGTACCCAGAAATGATTTGATAAGGAGATCAAAATGGCTGCAATGGACCTTTAACTAATTTACCACCTGGTGATGTCAACACGCAGGCCAAAAGTATTTTCAAACAGCGCTTACGCTAAAAGGGCATTATCATCATTTCCAGAATTTCACAGTATTATTAACTCATAGTGTGGAAATATATATAAAACACAGGAAATCACGTTTTTGACTGCACAGGGCCTTTAAAGAGCTCAAGAGTAAATAAATAAAAAAATTGAAAAAATCAGACCAAGTCCAGAGTAAGGCTGATAAAGTGAAGTGAACTGAACCAAACTAATCATAGACGCGAATGCCTAATACAGGGTAAAGAAAAACCTTTCCTACTAAGGACATTTTCTATGCAGGTTGATAATTATTGTCATGGCTCTTGCCCTGGAGGCAGAACTTAGTGATTTCCACTAGATGGGCCAGCTGCAAAGTCAAAATGTGCTATATCATAAAAAAAATCATGAAAACAAAAATTACATTTTTGGTCTTAATATAAGTTTAGATTTAGGCAGTAGAGATAGCAGTGTGGTTAAGGTTAGAGTTAGGTTTAAAATCAGATGTTATTACTTTGTGGCAGTGCCAGCTATTACTTTGTGGCAGTGCTGCCTCCAGGGCAAGATTCATGACAATAAATGCCCTTCTGCATTTTCTCTGCGAAGTACACATTTTCATGGACATTTTTGTTCCATTATGACACGGAATGACCACCACTTGATCTTTTTCCTTTTATCTTTCACTTACCTTTCTAAATGTATCTAAATTTCCTCCATTCTTCCTTCCTCCTTCCTCACTCTTAAGTGCTTCAAATCATCCTGATGTACCACTTTATCACCCTGCATAGAGGGTTACCTATGAGGATTATAGGGGTTAAAGTGGGTTCACTCAGCAGTGGACCGAACGGTTACTATGGAGAGTACAGTATGGTGTGGGGGGCTGTGTACGTTTTTGTGCACATGCTACTGTAGTTTACTGTAGTATACTGTAGTATTTACAGTTAACTGTAGTATAAATACTGTAGTAACATAACTATAGTATATACTATAGTAATTCATGTAGTGTTTTTGCAGATTGTCGTATACTGTAGTATTTTCTGTCGGTTTTTTGTGGACTGTAGTATTATGTAGTATTTTTGTATTGTTTTTGTGACATTACTGTAGTATTTATTCAATTGTTTTTGTTTTATTATCTTTGACATAGAAGTGGAGGCTTTCTGCTTCCGGAAACCTACTGGAGAAATACTAAAAGAGCACATTTTTCCATAACCTGTAGGTAAGACTGAGGTCTGAACGGAGAGCTCAGAGCTTCTGCTCTTTTCTATAACCTGTAGTAAAGTAAGTAAAGAGACTTGTAGGCTTGTAGGGAGAGCTCAGGGCTTCTGCTCTTTTCTATAACCTGTAGTAAAGTAAGTAAAGAGACTTGTAGGCTTGTAGGGAGAGCTCAGGGCTTCTGCTCTTTTCTATAACCTGTAGTAAAGTAGGTAAAGAGACTTGTAGGCGTGTAGGGAGACCTCAGGGCTTCTGCTCTTTTCTATAACCTGTAGTAAAGTATGTAAAGAGACTTGTAGGCGTGTAGGGAGACCTCAGGGCTTCTGCTCTTTTCTATAACCTGTAGTAAAGTAAGTAAAGAGACTTGTAGGCGTGTAGGGAGACCTCAGGGCTTCTGCTCTTTTCTATAACCTGTAGTAAAGTAAGTAAAGAGACTTGTAGACTTGTAGGGAGACCTCAGGGCTTCTGCTCTTTTCTATAACCTGTAGTAAAGTAAGTAAAGAGACTTGTAGGCGTGTAGGGAGAGCTCAGGGCTTCTGCTCTTTTCTATAACCTGTAGTAAAGTAAGTAAAGAGACTTGTAGGCGTGTAGGGAGACCTCAGGGCTTCTGCTCTTTTCTATAACCTGTAGTAAAGTAAGTAAAGAGACTTGTAGACTTGTAGGGAGACCTCGGGGCTTCCTGCCCTTTTCTACCGCTCTTCTCAGTGTGTCTATCCAGTCGAGGTTTGGTAAGGGGGAGGGATGTTGGAGTTGTCTTTTTGTCTTCTGCTACTTGATTTTAATGAAAACAAGCTTCATTGGATAATTAAATGTAAAGAAGAAAAATAAAGAAGACAAATAAAAAGAGGAGGGGGGATGGTGGGTAGGGGATAAGAACCCGGTATAGGGTAAGGTTTAGGGGGTAGGGTTGGGAATCAGATACGGACCCGGTTTAGGATAAGGGTTTGAGTTGGGAGTGGGATTTAATATCTTTATTAGAAAAAAAGAAAAAAAAATAGGGGATGGAAACTTGCTCTTCAGGTCACTTGGAGAGTGTGGTGCTTTGTGTTTGTGGGTAGTTGGTTGAGGATGTTGATCGTGTTTCCATCTTCCAACAGGAGTGGGCAGAGAGGATTACACACAGTTCTCAACCCTGTAGGGGTCACAATATATGGTCTATACTTGGAATACATATTTCTCACTCATGGGTGGCACAAATTGCCACATGGGGAAGGGGAATGGGCAGGGTATATGCAAATTAAATACTATACTTAAAAAAGTGTAGTGTTTTGCAGACTGTAGTGTTTTTGTGGACATTACTGTAGTATTTACTACAGTGCTTTTTTTGCAGATAATACTCTGGTATTTAAAATAGAACAGTATTCTACAGTATATTACAACATTATATAGTTAGTACTACACATGATAGAGGGATACTACAGTGTGGACTATAGTATTCTACAGTCTTCTACAGTTTACTCTAAAGTAAAATAAATGAATGTGGGTGTAGTCAATTCACCCGGATGTTTAGCGGTATCTGAGCAACGGCTTGGCACCGCTGCCTCCACTGAGCCTGTCTTTGCTTCTTTAAGTATTTACAACATTTAAGGAAGTAAGCCATTACTTTCTGCACAGCACCGATCGCTGCAGCTGTACGTAGTCCATCTGTAAATAGCCCACCCAATCTACCTACCTCATCCCCATATTGTTTTTATTTACTTTTCTGCTCTTTTGCACACCAGTATCTCTACTTGCACATCATCATCTGCTCATTTATCACTACAGTGTTAATTTGATAAATTGTATTTTCTTCGCTACTATGGCCTATTTATTGCCTACCTCCTCATGCCATTTGCACACACTGTATATATACTTTCTTTTTCTATTGCGTTATTGAATGTACGCTTGTTTATTCCATGTGAAACTCTGTGTTGTTGTTTGTGTCGCACTGCTTTGCTTTATCTTGGCCAGGTCGCAGTTGTAAATGAGAACTTGTTCTAAACTGGCCTACCTGGTTAAATAAAGGTGAAATAAAACAAATAAACAGCCCCAGGTCTCCAAGACATCAAAGCTTCCCTCAACCACTGAAGATCTGCCCTTCCCCTGCCCATGTTTGTTGATGGTGCTCTAAGAACCCTTGAGAAACTCAGCATGAACCTCTGACTCAACATTACAGGGAAACCTCAGTGAACTGCAGTCTTAGGGAATGCTGATTACTACTGGGCTTCGTAAGACCATCAAAGAGAGGTTTCTAAATTTGCACGCTCTGGAGTATTGTATCCTTCTCAAGAGAAAAACTTTGGCGAGCTTTAAAAGACTGTTATGTGAGAACTCTTCATAAATTATGCCCCAATCAAAGTTTCCATGACTATCAATGTCAGGAAGTGGGGCCAAGTCAGTTCGTGGTCCATAATTGATTAACAATTATATAGGGTAGTAAGGAGTGACTGACTGACTGACTGACTCATTTAATTGGTCTACCAAGACCAAATACTTTTTTCGATAGAGCAGTTTCAATCCGTTTAGACATTTTCTGACCATTGCCATTCAGACCATTAGCGGTGACTCAGGAATCTCTGCTCTCCCTGTCTGGTCTGTCTATTACTGCACAGATTCTCTATGCCCATGCTGATGCATAACCGAAGGTCAATGTTCTGTTATGCTCACCTGAGACTCAGATATTCAGTTCAGATTAAACGTTTTTGTGTGTGCCTAGGCCTACATACAGGTAAAACAGTACAGTATACACAACAAAGACAAAAATAAAAGCTATCAAGTAACAACAAGGCTGACTTCCAATACCTACATCAAATTGAAAGCAATTGGCAAACTAAAAAGCTGACCGGAAAATATAAACAATGAAAGCCTAAATCAACAGATACATCTGCATGATTCATTTAAATAAAAGGCATAAATTAAAGGTAGGTTGATTCTTACAATCAACAAGGACGCGTGACAAACAAAGCAAACTCGACCAAACAATGTCAAAATGAGGAAGTAGCCTCCAAATGACATTTTAGGGATTTAATTAGAAATAAAACATAATAGGGGATGGAAACTTGCTCTTCAGGATACTGGGAGGGCATGGTGCTTTGTGATTGCGGGTAGGTGGTTGAAGATGTTGTTTGTGTTTGTGTTTCCATTGCCGAAAGGATTACGCACAGGTCTCTGTAGGGAGCACAATATATGGTCTTATTGGTGGCATTCAGACTGTTAGTGGTGACTCAGTAATCTCTGCTCTCCCTGTCTGCTCTGCTCTGTCAAATCACCATTCGTACAGAGCTTCCACGACCCCTGCCACAGCACCGTTTGACACTATGCTACTTAAGATTTAATCACGTTTAAAACCATGACCACAGAGAGACTGTCAAAGAATACAGCAAAGAGCTGCTGTTTTTATGAGTGAGTTCATGTTTAAGTTTTTATTCAGCACTGTCAACACTGTTCTTATTCAACACTATTACATAACATAAAACATGTTTTTCCTCACTTCCACTTGTGCTGCAGCTGCAATGAATGAGGAGCCAGGTGTATCGATAGGCCTGCGTTCTTATTATTATTAGCAGCTCGTCTTGTCTACTTTAATATCAAGGAATATTTCACATTCTCTAGTCATAGGAACAACATGAATTCGTGCATGACTGAGGCAGATATGGTGCGACTCGAGTTTCACCATCAGGTGGAAGACGGAGTCCCCTCTCTCTGGTCAGTCTCACTGGTAGAAAGGAAGGGGAGAGCAGGGACCGTGAGAGGCGGACCCTCTGTTGCTCTCTCCCTCCGCTGAGACTAATGCCTTTTCAAAATAACTGGGAACTCGAAAATCTCCAGCTTCCGACTTAAGTGCTTTCAAGACAACTGGGAACTTGTTAAAAAAAATCGTTTTGAACGTTTATCCAACTCAGAATTCCAAGTTGGAAACTCAAGCATCTTTCTAGACTTTCCGACCTCAAGATCACTGACGCCATGATTTAACCTCGGTTCTTTTCTGATTTCCCAGTTGTCTTGAAAGCACCATGACCATCAGATGCAGATACCATCAGTCCAGTAAAAATAACATGTTTAATTATTTCAATTTATGGTCCGCAGTGCCTCGCAAGTGCTACACCAATGGATTTATTTTGTTATCAAAGCTCAAGTTTTTAAATATAGTATGCTCTGAGAATAACAATATTGGCAGGAGAGGGATATAGCCAATATGCTGTGATAATGGCCTACTACCCAAACACCTTTTTACCTTTATTTTACCTGGTAAGTTGACTGAGAACACATTCTCAGCAACAACCTGGGGAATAGTTACAGGGGAGAGGAAGGGGGATGAATGAGCCAATTGGAACCTGGGTATGATTAGGTGGCCATGATGGTATGAGGGCCAGATTGGGAATTTAGCCAGGACACTGGGGTTTACACCCCTACTCTTACGATAAGTGCCATGGGATCTTTAGTGACCACAGAGAGCCTGGTCACCCATTTAACATCCCATCCAAAAGACAGAACCCTACACAGGGCAATGTCCCCAATCACTGCCTTTAGGGATTGGGATATTTTTTTTAGACCTGATCATAGAGTGCCTCATACTGGCCCTCCAACACCACTTCCAGCAGCATCTGGTCTCCCATCCATGACCAACCCTGCTTTGCTTCAGAGGCAAGTCAGCAGTGGGATATAGGGTGGTACATCATTCCCACTGTTTTTATTAGGTTCATGTTACAATGTTTAAGTCATGTTTTAAGTCATACCCCTAATCTTACCTCATTCGCACACTGTATGTAGATTTTTTTCTAATGTGTTATTGACTGTACGTTTGTTTATTCCATGTGTAACTCTGTGTTGTTGTTTGTCTCTCACTGCTTTGCTTTATCTTGGCCAGGTCGCAGTTGTCACGCCCTGACCATAGAGACCCCTCGGGGTTCTCTATGGGATTTTAGGTCAGGGCGTGACTCGGGGGTGTTCTAGTCGTTTTATTTCTATGTGAGTGTTTTGGTGTGGTTCCCAATTAGAGGCAGCTGATTATCGTTGTCTCTAATTGGGGATCATACTTAAGGTGTCCCTGTTCCCACCTGCGTTGTGGGATATTGTTTTGTGTATGTGCATGGTGCACACTGTTGTCACGGTTTGTTGTTGGTTGAGTTATTTTTTTGAAAGTGTCACTGCAAATAAAGATGTGGAACTCAACACACGCTGCGGCTTGGTCCATCCATTATCACGACCGTGACAGCAGTTGTAAATGAGAACTTGTTCTCAACTGGCCTACATAATAAAATCTGAGCGGTAGAGATCGGCTTGCTTTTTGACTGTGAAAGTGATCTTAACCACTGGTTGTTGATCACTGGTCTATGTCATGGAAAGAGCAGGTGTTCTTAATGTTTTGTATACTCCGTTTATAACTAATAGGTCAGTGGAAGGGACATATAGCTGCAATGGTTATACAGGATGTCCCAATTTGTTGACATTCTAAAGAGACCATGTTGGTAAGTGATGAGATTCTTTCCTATTGTCATTCCCTAACAGCTCCGCTCCATCCAGGACCTTCAGACAGTGCAGATCATTAAGATCCTGCGCTATGAGAAGAAGGTGGCTGTCATGTTCTTGCTGATGATCTCCTGTTTCCTGGTGTGCTGGACACCCTACGCCGTGGTGTCCATGATGGAGGCCTTTGGCAGGAAGAGCATGGTCACCCCCGCCATCGCTATCATCCCCTCCTTCTTCGCCAAATCCAGCACGGCCTATAACCCTCTCATCTACATGTTCATGAGCAGAAAGGTGAGAGGACCCCTGACACACCTATGCTGATAGAGGAAATGCTTTGAAACGAGCCCTTTTCCAAATTTAAAGGAAAATCACAGACCTCATTGATTTGGTTAGGCGCGCCCCCACCTAGTGGGCAAAACATTTAAGCTGCCCCCCTCTTGACAGTGGAGAGATATGTTACAGTTTTAAAGTAATTTTCCTGCAATTCTACACATTTTGCCATGAGGCGTACAGAAATTGTTTCAGTTTTAAAGCCAATTAAAACAAATAAAACACATTATGCCATGGGGTGGAGAGACAGTGCAGTTTTAAAACACATTTCATGCAATTCTACTCATTTTGACATGGGCAGAGATAACATTTAGCTGATTTAAAGCAAATTTCCTGCAATTCTATACATTTTGCCTTGGGTCAGAGAGAACTTTGCAGTTTTAATAAATCATGCCATGATTTATGCCATATGATATCTGGGCGAGAGTGACTAACAAAATCAATGGGGCACGTACCCTGCGTGCCAGTCAGTAATTCGGCATTCAAGGTTTAGATAGCAACAGCCTTAGTCTAGCCAACTGTGACCGTATTACCACCACACCGGCGGTCACGAGTCATGAAGGCAGTCAAATTCCACATGACTGTTTAGTCAGGGTAATTAGGCTTCTCCAAGCTCTGATGATGCTGTTGGACATTAGTAGCCTACCAAACTTGTTAACTGCCTGGTACTCAGTACTCTATTGTCCATCTAATCACTCTTACATCAATGCAAATGTATTCGAAAATCTAATCAAATACTTCATGAGAGCCCATGAGCTCTCATGATGGCCGCTAATAAAAAGAGGAGGATCCCATTAGCTTTCTATAGGCTAGGCCTTTTATATTTATTTCTCAACTTTCCTAATATTAAGCACATTGCTTATATTTACAACAGGAGAATAGCCTACCTGACTGGCATGAAAATAAACCACGGGGATAAGCGTCCTCCATGTATTTTTTCCCGCTGCCCATGTTTCGATACAGGTGCATGATAATGGTCCATTCTAAATCAAAGCAAATGTCATACATATATTATTTAGTATATGTAAAGACAGAACTTGCACAATTGGTGGCTGACTAAATACTTTTTTTGCCCCACTGTATATTATCACTTGTGATTGATGCCCAGCGTAAGAAACAATGCCTTTTCTTTGAGACTTGTTCGAATCATAGCCGCACACCTAGCCTATAGGCCTATATGTGTTAATAATGTTTATCACAACGTAAGTGGCCAAATAACTTCTTAAAATTAAGAACATTAATCTGCTTTACTAAGGGTGTAGAGCCTAACGTGCGTGAGTTTCAACTTTGGAAGATCATTTTCACCATAAAAATGCAGCTTTATAATTAAAGCATTACATGCATAATTGCATTTGTGGTCACTTTTGATCATGGTGTTTTCCGCTAATAGCCTACTACCATGAGCGCATTGCTGCACTTATAATGTGAAGAAATAGTAATCAGCATTTTAAGATAAATGTTCTGATCTGTTGTATCAGCCACATTGCATAAACATGTTATTGGGATGCTAGTGGTTGTATTCATTTGATCTATTGCATCCCACATCTGTCCCAGACTATGTTTGGAATATGTATTTATTGTACAGAATGGAATAGGTCGACTTTTGCTCTATGGGGGATTGTAGATTGTCATAGGCTAGTGCTTTTGCTGTTTGTTAGGCCTACTCATCCTGTTGGCTGACCAAAAAGTAAATGTGGACAGTTCTTCCAATATGCACCTTGAAATTGGATAAATCTTCTTTTGGCTAGGCGTCCCGCTAGTGGGAAACTTCCGGTGAAACTGGACGGTGCGCAATTCAAATAAATAATCAGCAAAATTATGGATATTAAACTTTTATGTACATACAAGTGTCTTATATTGGTGGAATGCTTCAATTCTTGTTAATCTAACTCTACTGTCCGATTTACAGTAGGCTTTACAGTGATAGCATGCCATGCGGAAGTTTGAGGACAGCGCCCCACATCAAAATATTTTTCCACCGGCACAGGTTTCATAACTTCACAAATAGCGATTAAATATTCACTTTTTTAAAATCTTCCTCTGATTTGTCATCCAAAGGGTCCCAGCTATTAACATGTAGTGTCGTTTTGTTAGATAAAATACTTCTTTATATCCCAAAAAGTATGTTTAGTTGGCGCCATCGATTTGAGTAATCCACTCGTTCAACATGCCAAGATAGGAATCCAAAAACCTATCCCTGAACTTCGTTTCAACAAGACCAAATACATTTCTATTGAATCCTCAGATACCCTAATATGTAATTAGACTACACTGCTCAAAAAAATAAAGGGAACACTTAAACAACACAATGTAACTCCAAGTCAATCACACTTCTGTGAAATCAAACTGTCCACTTAGGAAGCAACACTGACCAATTTCACATGCGGTTGTGCAAATGGAATAGACAACAGGTGGAAATTATAGGCAATTAGCAAGACACCCCCAATAAAGGAGGGGTTCTGCAGGTGGGGACCACAGACCACTTCTCAGTTCCTATGCTTCCTGGCTGATGTTTTGGCCACAAATGTGCATGTGTCTGCTCAAACGGTCAGAAACAGACTCCATGAGGGTGGTATGAGGGCCCGACGTCCACAGGTGGGGGTTGTGCTTACAGCCCAACACCGTGCAGGACGTTTGGCATTTGCCAGAGAACACCAAGATTGGCAAATTCGCCACTGGTGCCCTGTGCTCTTCACAGATGAAAGCAGGTTCACACTGAGCACGTGACAGACGTGAGAGTCTGGAGACGCCGTGGAGAATGTTCTGCTGCCTGCAACATCCTCCAGCATGGGCGGTGGGTCAGTCATGGTGTGGGGTGGCATTTCTTTGGGGGGCCGCACAGCCCTCCATGTGCTCGCCAGAGGTAGCCTGACTGCCATTAGGTACCGAGATGAGATCCTCAGACCCCTTGTGAGACCATATGCTGGTGCGGTTGGCCCTGGGTTCCTCCTAATGCAAGACAATGCTAGACCTCATGTGGCTGGAGTGTGTCAGCAGTTCCTGCAAGAGGAAGGCATTGATGCTATGGACTGGCCCGCCCGTTCCCCAGACCTGAATCCAATTGAGCACATCTGGGACATCATCCATCCACCAACGCCACGTTGCACCATAGACTGTCCAGGAGTTGGCGGATGCTTTAGTCCAGGTCTGGGAGGAAATCCCTCAGGAGACCATCCGCCACCTCATCAGGAGCATGCCCAGGCGTTGTAGGGAGGTCATATAGGCACGTGGAGGCCACACACACTACTGAGCCTCATTTTGACTTGTTTTACATCAAAGTTGGATCAGCCTGTAGTGTGGTTTTCCACTTTAATTTTGAGTGTGACTCCAAATCCAGACCTCCATGGGTTGATAAATTTGATTTCCATTGATACTTTTTGTGTGATTTTGTTGTCAGCACATTCAACTATGTAAAGAAAATAGTATTTAATAAGAATATTTCATTTATTCAGATCTAGGATGTGTTATTTTAGTGTTCCCTTTATTTTTTTGAGCAGTGTATAATATTTCATACGGAAAGAAGTATGTTCAATAGGAAAACGATATTAGCTGGTGCGTGTCCTCTTCATCGTGTGCGCATACACAAATTTCCAAGTAGTAAAAGTCATTATTCTTACTCGTTTTAGAAGAAACAAGCCTGAAATCTTGAACATTGAGTGCTGACACTCAGTGGAAGCCATAGAAATTGCATACTGGGAGCTGGATGTAATTATTTCCCTGTGCTTTCCAATGTCAGGGTATAGGCTCTCAAAAAAAATAATTCTGGTTAGATTTTCTCCTACTATATCTATTGTGTTATACTCTCCTACATTATATTAACATTTCTACAAACTTCAAAGTGTTTTCTTTCCAATGGTACCAATTATATGCATATCCTGGCTTCAGGGCCTGAGTAACAGGCAGTTTACTTTGGGTACGTTATTCAGACAGGAAGTGGAGAAAAAAGGGGCCTAACCTTATGAAGAAGGACGCTCGCGGTTGTGTCCCCGATGTGTCGGTCTTCATTTGTAGCCTGTGAGAGAGATCCGATCACGTGACCGAGAGCCATGTGAGTGAGAGGGCTTCCGATTGCACAGAACACTCAGGGTGAAGGGCACAACGCAGCACTCCGGGCCGCAAAAGGCATTGATTTTTTTAAGGGTGCATTACGGCCACAAAGGGATGCTGCCGTGAAATTCGAGGCATTATCAAGTGCTTGTCAAATTGTGAATGAGAGACTATTGGAGTGTACAGCCTGCTCAAAAAACAAGGCAGACCTCATGCAATTCAAGTAATGTTTTTCAAATCATCATTAGAATCTCATCATGCAGCCTTACAATGTATTACAAATCTAAAACATAGAGCCCAACATTTGTAGAGCAACTGAAGTTACATTAATAACTCTAAATTAAGCACATAGGTGTACCTATTTCTTTGATAACAGCTCAGCACAGAATAGCTGCATGTGCGCACTCCCTCAAATCGTTTGGAGACTATTTTATTCAGCTTTATTCAATTGTATTCTTCATACTATAAAATAATATCAAATAATGCCATGGAATTATGAGCAGATAAGTACAGCCGCAAGACTAACGTACCTAGCAATCTAAAAATGTTTAGCTAACATAGGCTAATTGAGTGACTGTCAGTGTCTGACGTAACGAGGAAAACTGCTAGTGCACAACCACATTTCGAAATGACACCCTGTATATTCTACTTTTCTAAGTCTCAACATTAAATTGAGACCCTGACTGAGTTCCTCTCTCTCTCTCTTCTCCTCCTCCTCCTGTCCCTCTGGCAGTTCCGGCGCTGCTTGTTGCAGCTGCTGTGCTCCCAGCTCTCGTGGATTCAGAGCAGCATCAAGGACCGTCCCCTGGCCCGGAGCATCGAGCGGCCTATTCGCCCAATCGTCATGTCCCACCGAAGAGGCGGGGAACGACCAAAGAAGAGGGTGACCTTCAGCTCCTCCTCCATTGTCTTCATCATTGCCAGCAATGACGTGAACCACCTGGACAACATGTCCAAGAGCGGCGGTATGTCGTCAGAGGGCATCCAGGTGCGGCCGCTGTGACAGAGCATTATGGGTACTGTAGTACATCATGCTACACCCATGTGACCATGGGAACTGACTAATCACTTCATATCACATGTTCCTCTGTAAACCTCAGAACTTCCTCTCATGAAACACAGAACCCAGAAGTTCCAAATCACCCTTCTGACACAAGACTATTGTTTTTTCTTTTTAGCCTTTTCAAGATCCATCACTATAAACTGTAGAGACTTATTCCCAACCCTCTTTCACTGTGCATCAGAAGGAACAATCCCTTCCCTGTAACCGAATGATGTAGCTGTGAGTTTGTGACCTATTTCTCTTGTCTTGAACAGCCTTTGACATAGTCTCATGCTGAGCTGAGTGTTTTTAAACAGTACCTCCTGTGTCATAACGGAAGCCAGCAGTGTTAATGGAGAAAATGATGTTGATTATTACTATTTCCCTGGTTGGCAGCACTATTGTGCTTAATGAACTTACAGGGTAAAGCCTTACAATATTGCAGCAGCATATTCTGCACAACACTCTCTCTACCTTTGTCACGTCCAGATACATTAAATATATCCTATATTCTGGGGTGAAAGTGGATTTCATTTCTTCCCGGTGCGAGGACCTCCTGTATGTGTGCACACACTTCATTCTTTTTTTTATGGGCCTATTCATAGAATTGCATATATAATCCCTATTAATTTAATAGGGTTTCTATGGGCCTATTCATAGAATTGCATATATAATCCCTATTAATTTAATAGGATCTCTATGGGCCTATTCATAGAATTACATATATAATCCCTATTAATTGAATAGGATCTCTATGGGCCTAATAGTCCTGATTTGTTGTTTAACTTTTCAAATGTATTAGCCTACCTTTTAATGTGGCATAAACACAACCAGTCATTATGTTTTCATCTGATTGTCAAACAATTACTTCAAAAGGTTAATGTAGGCTACCTGTGCATGTTACCCAGGGACGGCAGAACCATTTTTTTTGACGTGCGGTAAAAAATAGTTTAGAACTTCCGACATTTGTTAGGCTATTTGTTAGGGAATTTGTCTGTAATTAGATATATGCAGGTTGTCTTCTGTCATTACTTGACACTCGTCTAGAATACTAAATAAAGCCTTGCTCACCAGAATAATGTCATAAACCGATCAATGCATCATCAACAATATAGTTGATGTCTGTAAAGTTTCTCTTTCATTTCTGCTTCTCTCATAGAGCAAGGGACCAGGGTGATTTTCCATGCAACATTTCCAAATGACAGTTTGACCGATTTTTGCATGCATATTTTATGTGGTTGAAAATGAAATACTTTCATCCTTTACAGTATGTCCCTGAAATAAATTGCACGTTAGACTACACACTGTCCCTAAGCGCGCATTCGCATTTTCTCAAGATGCTGTTCCAGTGGCAAAATCAACATTTGGTCTAAAATTCTACTGAGGGAAACATTAATATTAGTTAGAATTATAATAGGCTACGTGAGGCCTACAGTCAGTGTCCAGGACCTCACCCACTGCAAAAACTGGTTGAGTCCACAAATGTTTATTTATTTAACTAAGCAAGTCAGTTAATTCTTCAGGATCAGTGTGCCTTCCACGGGAAGGTTGAGCTAATGTAGGCTAATGCGATTAGCATGAGGTTGTAAGTAACAAGATAGTTTCCCAGGACAGAGACATATCTGATATTTGCAGAAAGCTTAAATTCTTGTTAATCTAACTGCACTGTCCAATTTACAGTAGCTATTACAGTGAAATAATACTATGCTATTGTTTGAGGAGAGTGCACAATTTTGAACATGAAAAGTTATTAATAAACAAATTAGGCACATTTGGGCAGTCTTCATACAAAAGTTTGAACATAAATATACTGGTTCATTGGATCAGTCTAAAACATTGCACATACACTGATGCCATCTAGTGGCCAAAACAGCGCCATCTTGACTGCCAGCAGTTCTCGGTTGCCTACGTTGTAGGTCATCTCTGCAGGATTGAGACGATGGGACAGGAAGACAGCTTTTGGTCCTGGGCAGATCGCTGGGACAGGATGGCCCCCACTCCAACATCAGAATCATCAACCTCTACCACAAATTGACGGGACGGATCTGGTTGGACGAGGATGGGTTTTGTGGTGAACCGATGCTTCAAGTCCACGAAGGCTCTGTCGACCGCTGGAGACCATGTGAACGGTACTTTGGGAGAGGTGAGTGCAGAGAGAGGGGTCGTCAGGGTACTGTAGCCCCGAATGAAACGGCAGTAGAAGTTAGAGAACCCCGGGAAACGTTGTAACCGCACCCTGGACTTGAGGTTGAGGCCACTCTACCACTGCTTTCACTTTTCAGGATCAATTTGGATCAGCGATGACATATCCCAGAAAGGAGATTGTAGAGCGGTGGAACTTACACTTCTCGGATTTCACGAACAATTGGTTCTCCAGGAGACGCTGAAGGACTTGTCTGACATGAAGAACATGTTCTTGGGCAGACCGGGAAAAAAACTGGATGAAGTCAAGGTAGACGAACACGAAGCGGTTTAGCATGTCCCGGAGCACATCGTTTACCAGAGCTGGTGAGTCCAAACGGCATGACCTGGTACTCATAATGTGTTAAAGGGTGTCTTCCACTCATCTCCTTTGCGTATCCGAACCAAGTGGTAGGCATTCTGAAGATCCAGTTTGGAAAAAATGGTGGCTCCCTGGAGAGGTTTAAAAGCCAAGAGAAGTGGTAGGGGGGGTAACGATTCTTGATCGTTATATCATTCAGACCCCGGTAGTCAATGCACGGACGCAGGGTCTTGTCCTTCTTCTCCACGAAGAAAAACCCTGTGCCGGCAGGAGATGCAGATGGACGGATGCCTCCAGTAGCCAGAGAATCCTCAATGTACTTCTCTATGGTCTTGATCTCCAGGCCGGATAGAGAATATAGCCGACCACGAGGTGGTGTGGTGCCTGGGAGGAGATCAATGGCACAATCATAAGGACGGTGCGGGGGAAGAGAAGTAGCCTGTGCCTTACTGAAGACCTCCAGGAGGTCATGGTACTCAGTGGGGATAGCAGAGGCATCCGTGGCTTTGCTTACGTCCCGATGTGAACGTCTTAAGGATGGCTGTGCCGCTTTTAGGAAATGAGAATGACAAAACGGACTCCAACACATGATGGAGCTCATGGTCCAGTCAATAACAGGATTGTATTTCTGGAACCAAGAAAATGCCAAATACATTGGAACATGGGGGGGGGGGGGAACTGTATGGTCTCACTGTGGTTTCCTGATACCCGTATCTGAATGGGCACAGTGCTATGGGTGACTCTTCCAATAGAGCGGCCGTCCATTGCCCTTGCATCCATTGGGACAGAGAGAATGAGGGCGATGAGGGAATCGATGTCCCGTGGTATTTCCCGAGCTGCAAGCTCGTCCTTTATCCCCTCCGACAGTCCGTGGAGAAAGGTGTCAAACAGAGCCTTCGGAATCCAGGAACTGGAAAAATCTACTGCGTAGTCTGCCACACTACGGGAGTTATGATGAACCTGCAGTAGTTTGAGCCGCCTCCCTCCCGGTCATCAGAGAATCGAAAACCTTCCTCACTTCCGGGATGAATCCCTCCAGGCTATTGCACACAGGGGATTGCAGCTCCCACACAGCCGTTGCACAGGAGAGCGCCCTTCCGGACATTAGCGTGATTAAATACGCTATCTTCGATCGGTCCGACAGGAACGAAGAGGGCTGGAGTTCGAAAATGAGGGAACTGCCCTGCAGGTACCAGGATCGTCTGATTAATGCTACGGAGGTGGTAAGTGGGGTTCTCGAGGAGCCAGGGTAGGTTGAACAAATCCACTAGTAGTTGAGCGGTTCCTGGGTGGTTCAGAGGTCTCAGAGGTGGTGGGCTGCCTATGAGCTAACTCACTGATTTGCTCCATTATAACCTTGAACCCTGGTTGTGGCGTTCCGTCAGGGAACCAAGCCCTTCCAAAAGGTCCCGAAGCAGCTCTTCATGCCTCCCAGCAGGGAGACTGCGTGACGGAGCTGGTCCCAGCCTGCTGTGTCTGTCATTGTCACTTTGTACTATAATGGCAAAAGGCGAGACACAAATGCAGACCCATGAGGCAGATAGATGGTTGAACTCCGATATTTATTGTACCAAAAGGGTCAGGCAAAAGGAAGGTCGGGGACAGGCGGGAGTTCATAAACCAGTCCAAACAGTACGAGGGGATAGGCAAGCTCAAGGTCAGAACAGGCAGAGTGGTCAGGCAGGCGGATTCGGCGTCAGGGCAGGCAAGGGTCAAAACCAGGAGGGCTAGGAAAACACTGAGATTGGAAAAATAGGAGCTAGGAGAAACGCTGGTTGACTTGGCAAAACAAGACGAATTGGCACAGAGAGACAGGAAACACAGGGATAAATACACCCGAGACTAATGGGGAAAAAAGCAGACACCTGAAGGTGGGTAGAGACAATCACAAAGACAGGTGAAACAGATCAGGGTGTGACACTACAATGTAGAAAATAATTTTGAAAAATAAAGAATAACCCTTGAATGAGTAGGTGTTCTAAAACTTTTCACCGGTAATTATATATATATACACTGTACAGTTGAAGTCGGAATTTTGCATACGCCTTAGCCAAATACATTTAAACTCAGTTTTTCACAATTCCTTACATTTAATCCTAGTAAAAATTCCCTGTCTTCGGTCAGTTAGGATCACCACTTTATTTTAAGAATGTGAAATGTCAGAATAATAGTATAGAGAATGATTTATTTAAGCTTTTATTTCATTCATCACATTCCCAGTAGGTCAGAAGTTTACATACACTCAATTAGTATTTGGTAGCATTGCCTTTACATAGTTTAACTTGGGTCAAATGTTTTGGGTAGCCTTCCACAAGCTTCCCACAATAAGTTGGCTGAATCTTGGCCCATTCCCCCTGACAGAGCTGGTGTAACTGAGTCAGGTTTGTAGACCTCCTTGCTCACACACGCTTTTTCAGTTCTGCCCACACATTTTCTATAGGATTGAGGTCAGAGCTTTGTGATGGCCACTCCAATACATTGACTTTGTTTTCCTTAAGCAATTTTGCCACAACTGTGGAAGTGTGTTTGGGGTCAGTGTCCATTTGGAAAACCCATTTGCGACCAAGCTTTAACTTTAACTGATGTCTTGAGATGTTGCTTCAATATATCCACATCATTTTCCTGCCTCGTGATGCCATTTATTTTGTGAAGTGCACTAGTCACTCCTGCACCAAAGCACCCCGACAACATGATGCTGCCACCCCTGTGCTTCACGGTTGGGATGGTGTTCTTCGGCTTGCAAGCGTCCCCTTTTTCCTCCAAACATGACAATGGTCATTATGGCCAAACAGTTCTATTTTTGTTTCATCAGACCAGAGGACATCTCTCCAAAAAGTACGATCATGCGTCCTCCGATACACAACCCAACCAAGCCGCACTGCTTCTTAACACAGCGCGCATCCAACCCGGAAGCCAGCCGCACCAATGTGTCGGAGGAAACACCGTGCACCTGGTGTCGTGGAGGATCGTTACAAAATATAACACTTACAAGAACCTGTGAATTCAATATAGTCTTTAAATACAAACATATCAGAAGCCTAGATGGTCCGCGGAACACACACCTTCCCAGAGCACTGGCTCTGTATTTATACACACACAGTATATGAGTCCATTCCATATGTTAATGGAGTTACTTCCCTCAGGTCATCGGCCACCATTATCTTTCAGTCCAGGCTTCCTCCATGTTCATGCCTAATAACGCCTGTATCCGCTCTTGATTAGATTACAATGGTGGCAGGACCCTCTCGTGTCCTAAAATTAATATATGTCTATCTTACCCTAAGCACTTATGGCCTTTAACCTAAGCACTTATGTCCTTTACCCTAAGCACTTATGGCCTTTACCCTAAGCACTTATGTTTGTTCCTCTCTATCTAATCTTTATAATGGTGTCCTGCTCTTTCCATAATAGATCATGTATTTAAGTGTCACCTCCTCCTCTTTGCCCTAAGCCCTTATGCACAGTAAAGCACGTATGGCTTCGGCCATTACACTTATGTCTGTTTAATCTTTGGTTTCCTGTCCGCTTTCTGTTTGTGGTCTAATGTACACCTGTCTTTGCTCAATAGTGTCATATCTGTCTCTATATGTAACAATAACTACAACACTGGCAACCTTGGTTAGCGCGCACTGCGCCCAGCCCGCCACAGGAGTCACTGGTGCGCGATGAGACTAGGACATCCCTACCTTGCCAAGCCCTCCCTAACCCGGAAAACGCTAGGCCAATTGTGCGTCGCCCTACGGACCTCCCGGTCGCGGCCGGTTACGACAGAGCCTGGGCACGAACACAGAGTCTATGGTGGCACAGCTTTTAAAATATATATTCGACAATATATCAACCGAGTGTGTAGGTTTTTCAATAACAGCGGGAGGAACAATGGCGGCTTTACTCATTTGCGCAAAAACTCACTCTGAGAGCCCCCACCTATCCACTTACGCAATGTGATCTTTCACACTCATTTTTCTAAATAAAAGCCTGAAACTATGTCTAAGGACAGTTGACACCTTAGGGAAGCCATAGAAAAATGAATCTGGTTGATATCCCTTTAAATGGAGGATAGGCATGCATAGGAACAGAAGGGTTTCAAAATAAGAGGCACTTCCTGATTAGATTTTCCTCAGGGTTTCGCCTGCAATATCAGTTATGTTATACTCACAGACAATATTTTGACAGTTTTGGAAACTTTAGAGTGTTTTCTATTCTAATCTGCCAATTATATGCATATTCTAGCATCTGGTCCTGAGAAATAGGCCGTTTATTTTGGGAACGTTATTTTTCCAAACATAAAAATAGTGTCCCCTAGCTTCAAGAGGTTACAGCCACCACTAACATTGAGTGTCTGCTGCCAACATACTGACTCAACTCCAGCTCACTTCAAGAATGGAAATGGATGGAAATTTATGTAAAAAATGTATCACTAGCCACTTTAAACAATGCCACTTAATATAATGTTTACATACCCTACATTACTCATCTCATACGTATATAGTGTACTCTATATCATCTACTGCATCTTGCCATCTTTATGTAATACATGTATCACTAGCCACTTTAAACTATGCCACTTTTATGTTTACATACCCTACATTACTCATCTCATATGTATATGCTGTACTCGATACCATCTACTGCATCTTTCCTATGCCGTTCTGTACCATCACTCATTCATATATCTTTATCCACATATTCTTTATCCCTTTACACTTGTGTGCATAAGGTAGTAGTTGTGGAATTGTTAGGTTAGATTACTCGTTGGTTATTACTGCATTGTCGGAACTAGAAGCACAAGCATTTCGCTACACTCGCATTAACATCTGCTAACCATGTGTATGTGACAAATAACATTTGATTTGAGTTAGGCAGGTTACCTTAGTGTTCTTGTGCACAGGGGCTATGGTGGTCTGCTTGAAACATGTTGGTATTACAGACTCAGACTGGTTAAAAATGTCAGTGAAGACATTTGCCAGTTGGTCAGCGCATGCTCGGAGTACATGTCCTGGTAATCCGTCTGGCCCTTTGGCCTTGTAAATGTTGACCTGTTTAAAGGTCTTACTCACATCGGCTACGGAGAGCGTGATCACAGTCGTCCGGTACAGCTGGTGCTTTCATGCATGCCTCAGTGTTACTTGCCTCGAAGCGAGCATTGAAGTAATTTAGCTTGTCTGGAAGGTTTGTGTCACTGGGCAGCTCGTGGCTGTGCTTCCCTTTCTAGTCTGTAATAGTTTGCAAGCCCTGCCACATCTGAGTTGGTGTAGTACGATTCGATCTTAGTCCTGTATTGACGCTTTTTCATAGTGACTTCTTTTTGCCGTCTGCTTATATGCATTTCCTTGCATTTGCAACTTCAATCAAAAAACATTACTGTGGTTTTAACGTACTGATCATGAGGATAATGACTTTATTTATGTATGATTCATTTAATAACACGTTCACACAAATCCAACATATGTTATTTTCTGGCAAGCATGTCACATTGACCTGACATAGAACTGGGACAATATGCCCTAAATTATCTGGATTATCTAGATTAGTTACTGTACCATGACTGACAGGAGTTGGATGTTAGTCAATAATATACACTGAACAAAAATATAAATGCAACATGCAACAATTTCAACGATTTTACCGAGTTACAGTTCATATAAGGAAATCGGTCTATTGATGTGAATTCATTAGGCCCTAATTTATGGATTTCACATGACTAGGAATACAGATACTGTATGCATCTTTTGGTCACAGATACCTTAAAAAAAGGTAGGGATATGGATCAGAAAACCAGTCAGTATCTGGTGTAACCACCATTTGCCTCATGCAGCGCTATGCATCTCCTTGACATAGAGTTGTTCATTGTGTCTTGTGGAATGTTGTCCCACTCCTCTTCAATGGCTGTGCGAAGTTGCTGCATATTGATGGGAACTGAAACATGCTGTTGTACATGTCGACTCAGAGCATCCCAAACATGCTCAGTGGCTGACATGTCTGGTGAGTATGCAGGTGATTGAATAACTGGAACATTTTCAGCTTCCAGGAATTGTGTACAGATCCTTGCGACATGGGCCTTGCATTATCATGCTTAAACAAGAGATGACGGCAGCGGAAAAATGGCCTCGGGATCTCGTCATGGCATTCAAGTTGCCATTGATATAATGCAATTGTGCTCATTGTCCGTAGCTTATGCCTACCTATACGATAACCATACCGCCACCATGGGGCGTTCACAACGTTGACATCAGCGAACCGCTCGCCCACACGACTGGGATTCTGGATTAATCCGTGAAGAGCACATTTCTCCAGCGTGCCAGTGGCCATTGAAGGTGAGCATTTGCCCACTGAAGTTGATTACGACCCCGGTCAGGACAATAAGCATACAGATGAGCTTCCCTGAGACGGTTTCTGACAGTTTGTGCATAAATCCTTTGGTTATACAAACCCACATTTTCATCAGCTGTCCGGGTGGCTGGTCTCAGACGATCCCCCAAATGAAGAAGCCAGATGTGGAGGTCCTGGGCTTGCCTGGTTACACGTGGTCTGAGGTGAGGCCGGTTGGATGTACTGCCAAATTCTCTAAAATGACATTGGATGCAGCTTATGGTAGAGAAATGAACATTCAATTCTCTGGCAACAGCTCTGGTGGACATTTCTGCAGTCAGCATGCCAATTGCACGCTCCCTCAACTTGAGACAACTGTGGCATTTTATTGTCCCCAGCACAAGGGGCACCTGTGTAATGATCATGCTGTTTAATCAGCTTCTTGATATGCCACACCTGTCAGGTGGATTGATTATCTTGGCAAATGAGAAATGCTCACTAACAGGGATTTAAACAAATTTGTGCAAAAAAAATGTTTAAAAAATAAGCCTTTTGTGCGTATGGAACATTTCTGAGCTCTTTTATTTTAGCTCATAAAGCATGGGACCAACACTTTACATATTTTTGTTCAGTCTACATTAACAAAATGTTCCTCACAGGCCTTCAATTACAGTAAATCAAATCTTTATTGAGTACATGATCAAAATCTCATTGGTAATTGGGTTGCAGAACTCTGTCTTTATCCCATCTGTTTTGAGGTCAGTTGATTTGATCTCTGCTGTTTGTAGCTCAGAGTGGTATGACCCACAACCCCTCAGAAGGGACTCTTGAGGGCCTGCAGCCTGGACCACAGCTGCTCGATGGGGATATTTGGCATGCTAGGGGGGTATCTGACAAGCAGGTAGGAGCCCCCCGCGACAGACACTGCAGCACAGAACAACAGGCCTTGGTTGATCACCTGAGGGGAACAAGATAATCAACTTTTTATTTATCTCTCTAAGGCTTTTGATACAGTTGATCATGCTATACTAAGGCAGAGATTGTCGAGTGTAGGTATTTCAGAGCATGCAGTTGCATGGTTTGTGAACTATCTGTCTGATAGAACTCAGTGCACTCAATTTGATGGGCTTATGTCTGTTAAATTGTCTGTCTTTAATGGTGTGCCCCAAGGCTCTGTACTCAGTCCTCTCTTATTCACTATTTAAATACATGATTTAGACAAATGTCCAAAATGCCCAACTTAATTTTTATGCTGATACTGTTATTTACTGTTGTGCCTCGTCTCTTAAAAAAGCTTTCTAGAACTTGCAAACTGCTTTTTATACTGTTCAACATACCTTGTGTCAATTGAAGCTTATCCTCAATACTGACAAAACTAAACTAATGGTGTTTTCTCAAGCAAGAAATATACCTCTGAACCTTTCACATATTACTTACTACCTGTCAGGGCAAGGAGATTGAGGTTGTAACCTCATATAAATATCTTGGAATTGTAATTGATGACGGCCTCTCTTTTAAATTGCATATTCAACAACTTACAAAACAATTGAAGCTGAAATTGGGATTTTATTTTAGGAATAAGGCCTGTTTTTCGTTTGAAGCCAGAAGGAGGCTAGTATCAGCTACATTTATGCCTTTACTAGACTATGGGGATATTTTATACATGAATGCTTCCGCTCGGTGTTTGACATCCATTGACACCCTTTACCATGGCACTTTGAGATTTATTTTAAACTGCAAAACCCTTACGCACCACTGCACTTTGAATACCAGGGTTGGCTGGCCTTCTCTAGTCACTCGTAGGCTCAGGCACTGGTATATTTTATTGTTCAGAAATGTGGTGGGTACTCTCTTCGTTCGCTGGACTTTATCCTGCTAACTGTTCCAAATGTCCGAACTGAATTTGGTAAAATGGCTTTTATGTACTCTGTGCCATCGTCTTGGAACGCCTTACAAAATACTTTTCAACTGGAAGAACTTGTCCCGATTTGGTGTTTTTAAATCACTGATGAAGGATTTTGAGGCTGATTCCCTGACCTGTCAATGTTTTTAATTTGCTGTTTTTGATTTTGTTATACTCTTGTGAATTCTATGGTTTTTACTAGATTACTTGTAGTTTTTCATGTTGTTTGTCTGTAATTTTTGTAATGACTTGGTGCTGCCTATCTTGGCCAGGACGCTCTTGAAAAAGAGATTTTAAATCTAAATGAGCCGTTCCTGGTTAAATAAAATAAAAAAAACGTTAATTTTCCACTTAATTCCAACATTCATCCAAAAATCCCATCCATCCATTTTCAAGGTACAATTTTACCACTGTGATGTTATTTTCAAAGAATGTTGGCTATAGCAACAATTTTCTCCCCCTTCTCCTCTGTCCCTTCGCCTACACGTGCCGTTTTGTCTGTACTCGAGTGACGTTTTGAAGAAACTTTGACATTATCCCACATCCATTTGTTACGACAGACGTCAAAGATGGCAGGTCAGACAACTTGAATCAGTGCCAGGGACAACAGGCTCGACTAGCAACCTCAGCCCCTACAAATCATAATAGCCAACGACCATATCTGTTTGTCAGACAGGGAACTATTTTTTAAATAGGCAATTGCGCGCCGCCCTATGAAGGACCCAATCAAGGCCGGATGTGACACAGCCTGGATATGCACCATCTTCTTTTTGGTTGCAACAAGACCAGTGTTCTACATTATAACTTTGCTAGGTCACTCAGGTTAGAATCAATTCCCTTTTTCTTATCTTGCTTTTGAAAACATTTGTTGAAAGCAATACTCAAGCAGCAGTAGGTTAACGCATACTTGCCCTTTCAAAATGTCAGCAAGGCCAGATAGGCAGAGAAAGACAGCATAAACTGTCTAAAAGAAAATGTATGCACTTAAAGACCCTTGAACAGTGTAGAATGAATGTGTACAATGTCCTTTCTTACTTTGTCTTGCCAGTGCCAGTGGTTTACCACCTTATGGTACCTTGTCCTGGTAAATGTAACCTGGGAACAGTGTATGGTGAGAGACAGAGATGTATACAGAAACACACAGAAAGAGAGTTTTAGAATGCTTCGCAGTAATGCACACTTCAAATCATATTAAAATGTATTCAATTTCATGTATTATCCAACTGGACTTAAATGTACTAGGAAACACTTGCCATGGTGTATAAGGGAATTATTGTCCTTGGCATGATAATGTGAAGGAAATTGTCAACGTATTTTCGGAACAGGAACCATTTGGAATTGACGCGTTCCCGCATCTAGAAGGATGCAAAATACATCTGTTAGCAAATCGAACCATCTGTGCTCATCGTAATGAAAAGCCCATTATTTCTCCTGTAATGCATGTCGTTGCAGTGACATTCACATGCATTACCTGCAGTATCATACACCTTCTGCTTTTTTTAGCCTTCAACATTTCACCCCCACAAACAAACAAGCTCATTAAAGACCAATAGGTGCCAATTTTCACAAGTATGTCCATAGAGCGACGGCTACCTTTTGCTCTGTAGTCAGGTGTTCTTATGATTCTGAAGGACTCTTGCCAAGGCGTTGTGGGTGTGTGTTTTCACGTGTGTGATCTCTGGGAAGAATGGCTACAGCGCCAATGTGACCGTATGCACGTGGAGAGTAATACTAAGACCAATTACTGTCTTTGTGCACAGATAAATGAATTAAAAGGATGGATGGTTAGAGAGAGCTGGCTTCCTGTCAATTACTCTGGACTCAATCAACCCAACCCAAGTACAGGTGCTCGGCCTGTGCATATTCTCTCTGCATATTTTGGAAGACAAGAGCTATGAAATTGAAATGACAGTAATAAGTTGCGCTAATTGTGTCAGAGAGCCTTTGGGAACGGGGGATACCTACAGTAGTTAGTTGTACAACTGAATGCATTCAACTGAAAAGTGTCTGAATCAGGCAAGGTAAAAATCTGTCAGCTCAGGGATTCGATCCAGCAACCTTTCGGGTTACTGGCCCAAAGCTCTAACCACTAGGCTACCTACCACCCTGTCTTAGTGTGTTTGTGTTATCATGTCTTCTTGGTGCCACAAATTCATTCAGCGGCGCTTCATTAAATGCTGGAGATTATATATATTTACCCATTTGTAAAAGCCATAATTGTGAAATGATGTTGAATCAATGAGAACGGCCGTTAAGCTATTGATTGAGGCAGACAGAGGCCAAGGTAAGTAGATAGTCTATAATGTTATACAGATATGATATTCAGCTCACATTGGCCCGCTGTAGTTCAGTTGGTAGAGCACGGTGCTTACAATGCCAGGATAGTGGGTTTGATTCTTGGGACCACCCGTATGTAAGAAAATGAATGCACTCCTGGCTGTTACTTTGAATAAAAGTGTCTGTTAAATGGTGTATACATATTTGTGCTTTCATTCAATTGGAAGGTCATCACCATCCCTTTTCTAAACTAAGTGTTTCATTACCTATATGGAACTTTTCATCATATAGTTCTATAGATCCAGTGTCGCTGAAATCTGGGCGTACAGTTTGATCACTGTAGTTGTGTATGGCAAAATTGGGTCGTATTCATTAGGCACCAAATGAAAGAAGACAGACTAATACAAAGAGGAACTACTTGGACTTCATTTCTGTTTTCCAGAGCACAACATTTTAAACAGTTTTTCCGTAGCATGCCCTAATGAATAGCCTCAGACCCTGGTGATTGATTTTTCTTTTAAGTACTAATATCTAAATGGGTACTACTTCAACGTAGTTGTACATGGCCAGGTCTACAATAGCTTGGCCGTCTGGGACTCGGACTTTGGTGTACTCAGGCAGAACAGCACCTGAAATAAAAAATGAGAAATAGCATCGAATGAACAGATTATATGTAATTGGTTAGAATGAAAATGTGTCTACCTTTTCCAAACACCCTCAGACGCGCACATGTGCATGAAATGAAACATGGATATTCTGCGCCACTAACAAAACAAACTAATTTAGCAGGCGTCAAGGGGGAACGTGGATGCTGATGCTCTGGTGCTCTCACTTTCAAAGCGTATTTGCCTTGCAGTCTGTAATATTACGTGTGTTTACTCACTGAAGTCTTCGTTGAGCTGGTCCATGATTTCGTTTAAAACAAGGCAGTCTTCAAAGCCCTGAACGATGAGTTAACAACATGTTTCAAATAACATCGAGTCAACATCTTATATGAACAATTAAATGGCACTGAGCAGTTGTTTTGATCCAAATGCGAATTACAGTGAATGCATCAATAGCATAGAGTATGTATGTGGTTGAGTGGCATACAATTAACCTATGACCTTGGCATTGCTAGCACCATACTCTTAGCTGATCCACAAGAGACCACGGAGGTCTCATATCTTCCATCCTCTTCCCCCTCTCACTGTCCCACTCTGTATATACTACATGTATTTCTACTTACTGCGTTCATCCCCTGACCGTAGAATGGCACCATAGCGTGGGCTGCATCGCCCATAAGGACGCACTTGTCACCAAAGTGATATGAGGAGCACTTCACGGACACCATGGCCTGGGCTGGCAGACGGAAAAAATCCCTCTTAAGGGCCTCCCTGTGAGACACAGAATGACCACTATGACATTGATATGCATAGTGTGGTACATGCTGATTTCTCACATACAGCTGCACTGTAATACCTCATCCATGCTCTCTTTTCAACCACTGTATCTCATAAGAGGAGAATATAATCATATTCTTCAGGCTTGCATTGGCAGAGGAGTGCAGCTAGGACTTCAAACAACACACTGAGCTAGGGGTGTTTTACTGTAGGCGTAGCATTCTCTAATTGAAAATAAATAAGCAAATTCAACTGTGAATTTAGACTGTGTGTGGGATTCTAAAAGTAAACAGCAATTCAGCAGTTTCTCCTGCCTCATTTCAAATCAACCCTGAAAATACCTAGAGTTACACACCTCCGCTGTTTCCCCCACCCCGTCCATGTCCTATCTCACTATCAACTGCAGCTTGTTGTTCAGTTCAAATTGAAAACTCAGCTCCCCAGGTCACGTGACGTTGGGTCAGTAATTACACGCTCGAGAGACAGCGGCTGTTTGAGCTGTCCTGATGCAGGAAATTGATAGGGAGAGGGAGGGATGAAGGGAGGTAAGGATGGACAGCAGGATGGAGGGACAGGGAAGAGAAAGTCACTTACGCTCCTATTAGTGGGATGGCATCGTGAAAGTATTTCTGGAAAAACTCGATGACCTTGTCGCCCGTGGTAACTTTCTCAAACTCCTCAAATGGCATGAAGAGTGTGCAGTTGAAAGTCTTGTCCTAAGAACAAACAATATGGAGATTAACGTAGTAAGCCCTAACATCTGGATCAAAAAAGGGGTTTCGGTTGTGGGAGTGGCGGGGGGGGGGGGGGGGGGGGTTAAAGTTAACTTCCTGCAATTCTATGCATTTTGCCATGGCTAATGCTGTGTTCTTATGCTCAAACATTTAAACAAAATCAATACTCCTGAATTCATTATTTTAGTGATTGGTAATTGTCAAATATTTATTATTAAAAAGTATATCGATCACTATCTTTTCTACATACTCTATATCTAGTTTTAGTAGTTTCAATTTAAATACAGAATTTTTTATTTTTTTTTACCCCTTTTTCGTGATATCCAAATTGGTAGTTACAGTCTTGTCCCATTGCTGCAACTCCCGTACAAACTCGAGAGCCATGCGTCCTCCAAAACACAACCCTGCCAAGCCTCACTGGCTCTTGACACACTGCTCGCTTAACCCAGAAGCCAGCCGCTGGCTGTGTCGGAGGAAACACCGCACAACTGGCGACTGTGTCAGCATGCATGCGCCCGGCCTCCTACAGAAGTTGCTTGAGCGCGATGGGACAAGGACATGCCGGCCGGCCAAACCCTCCCCTAACCCCGACGACACTGGGCCAATTGTGCGCCACCTCATGGGTCTCTCGGTCACAGCTGGGATCGAACCCGGGTCTGTAGGGACGCCGCCACTTGGGAGGCCGTGGTTTTTAAATTTTTTACACTATGCAGTAAAAAACCTGATTGTGTGAAATGAGAGCACTTTCTTATTAATCAGGATTCAGTTAACCATGCTCTCAGTAACCTTGTCTGAGACCTGATGACTTCCGTTAACTCCCTGAGTGGCTAACATGCCATGCATCTAGTTGATGGATGTTGCTTATTGGCAAATCCATTACTTAGTCCGTTAATATGCATCAACGTCCACACCAGCATGGTCATGTGATCTGTGCTGGCCAAAATGGATAATCCACTTGGACTGATGGATGTGGAGTAGAGAGATGATGATGGTGGGTGTGTTAGCAGCTGCCGGGTCAGCCCTGGCTATCCATCAGCATCAGGCCAGCCTATCCCATGCGTCCTAAGAGTGTCGTTACCGTGGAGTTTCCCCGGCAGCAGGGCATTTTTCACCGTCCTCCCAATGCACACTGGGGCTGTACTGAGTAACAGTACTAATGTACCCTTGAATTAAGTGCTTTAACCTGGCCACAAAACAGAACAGCTTTCTCTGAATCAGTCAGGCAGAACTATCATAATGGTATTAATAGTAGCTGTTGTGGAGGCTGAGAGATGGGATTACTGACTATCTGCTTTGCTGACATTTCTTTTGAATGTTCACATCTGTTAAAAAGTAGGGCTGGACCTGTGGGACCCAGGGTATTTGTGAAGATGGTGAAAAAGATTTTGTGACTAAATAATTTATTTTTGGTAAAGTGAACATTGGGCGCTGGACCAAGAGACCTATGTTCTGAGGTCAAGGGTCAAATAACCCTGTTTATACTGTGACTTCCTAACGGTGATGAGTCTCTTTTGCAACATGACATACTGTATAAATACACTATGTCATTATTGTGACATATACAAGTACAGCTTAGGTGCGATATACAGTGCATTTGGAAAGTATTCAGACCCCTTCACTTTTTCCACATGTTGTCACGTTAAAACCTTATTCTAAAATTGATTGATTAAGAAAAAAAATTATATTTATTCTACGCACAATACCCCATAAGTAGAAAGCAAAAACAGGTTAAAAAAAAATGATAACTGAAATATCACATTTACATAAGTATTCAGCCCCTTTACTCAGCACCTTTGGCAGTGATTACAGCCTTGAGTCTTCTTGGGTATGACGCTACAAGCTTGGCACACCTGTATTTGGGGAGTTTCTCCCATTCTTCTCTGCAGATCCTCTCAAGCTCTGTCAGGTTGGATGGGGAGCGTCGCTGCATAGCTATTTTCAGGTCTCTCCAGAGATGTTCAATCAGGTTTAAATCCGGGGTCTGGCTGGGCCACTCAAGGACATTCAGAGACTTGTCCCAAAGCCACTCCTGTGTTGTCTTGGCTGTGTGGTTAGGGTTGTTGTCCTGTTGGAAGGTGAACCTTCGCCCTAGTCTGAGATCTTGAGCTGTCTGCAGCAGGTTTTCATCAAGGATCTCTTTATACTTTGCGTAGTTCCTCTTTCCTTCAATCCCAACTAGTCATCCCCACAGCATGATGCTGCCACCACCATGCTTCACTGTAGGGAGGGTATTGGCCAGGTGATGATTGGTGCCTGCTTTCTTCCAGACGTGACGCTTGGCAATCAGGACAAATAGTTTCATCAGACCCGAGGATCTTGTTTCTCATGGTCTGAGAGTCCTTTAGGTGCCTTTTGGCGAACTCCAAGTGGGCTGTCATGTGCCTTTTATTGAGGAGTGGCTTCCGTCTGGTCACTCTACCATAAAGTACTGATTGGTGGAGTGCTGCATAGATGGTTGTCCTTCTGGAAGGTTCTTCCATCTCCCTAGAAGAACTCTGGAGCTCTGTCAGAGTGACCATCAAGGCCCTTCTCCCCCGATTGCTTAGTTTGCCCAGGTAGCCAGCTCTAGGAGGTGGAGGCCACTGTGTTCTTGGGGACCTTCAATGCTGCAGAAATGTTTTGGTACCCTTCCCCAGATCTGTGACCCGATACAATCCTATCTCGGAGCTCTACAGACAATTCCTTTGACCTCACGGCTTGGTTTTTGGTCTGACATGCACTGTCAACTGTGGGACCTTATATAGACAGTCCTTTCCAAATCATGTCCAATCAATTGAATTTACCACAGGTGGACTCCAAGTTGTAGAAACATCTCAAGGATGATCAATGGAAACAGGATGCACCTGAGCTCAATTTCGTGTCTCATAGCAAAGGGTCTGAATACTTATGTAAGTAAGGTATTTGTAAGTTTCTAAAACCCTGTTTTTGTGTAGATTGATGAGGAATTATTTTTTTTTTTTTCCATTTTAGACTAAGGCTGTAGCTAAATGTGGAAAAATGGAAGGGGTCTGAATACTTTCCGAATGCACTCTAATGTTTAAACGACACTATTTTGACATATTCTAATGAGTCCATATTGTCTTTTACATTAGTTAGAGTCATTAGTTACAGACTATTTTAGAGACATTTTCTCATACTGTACACACTTCACAAATGCATCTCTCCAACGTGTTTAAACTTGCCTACGCTCTATTATCAAGTTTAGCAGCTGATAATGAAGCTGAAAGGATAAATATAGTATGGACATACAGGGTAAACATACAGTCTCTAATTTACACTCACCAAGTTGGGCAGAGCAATCATCATGAACGTGTTGCGTGGCCATATGTGCAGATAATCAGGCTTCATGGCAAACTGGGGGCAAAGTAAATTAAATTAGGGCATTATTACAGTATAAAGACATAAACACATCATATACAATAGACACAGCAGCTTTGCATCAACCAAAAGGTGATCAACATACAAAATGAGATGTTACCCAACGCCTTATGAAACACTATGGTGATACAATGAACTATAAAAACATCCAGTGCAGATCTGGGTTTAAATAGTATTTGCTTTCTTTCAAATACATTGAGCGTTTTATTTAGCCAGTGGTGAATGTGTGGGCTATGCACTTTTGGGAATATACCTTTAGTTCCATTGCACCGGGAGAGCTCATTCCATATAACCTTATTCATTATTATCTAAAAGGCAAAACTGATCCTAGCCCTGCTACTCCGAGACTCTGTTTTGAACATTGCCCCAGGTCTGATCCTGTGCCATGTTCTGAGCATCAGAGGACCAACCTCTCCATTGATGGGGGGCATGGTGATCTCCAGGTACCCATGAGGGATGTAGGTCTGACTGTAGTTGAAACGGCTCTGACGGAGGAACTGTTTCCGGATGGCAGAGAACGCTCCATCACATCCCACAATCAAGTCTGCCTGGATCTCTTCCTTTGCACCTTCAGCCCTAAGACACACCATACAGTACGGACATTATTCCACAGATAGATGCTATTCATGATGAGCCTTATTTATGGTTAACAAAAATGTGTCATCAAATGTGATCATGTAAAAATGTCAGTGTAAATAAAGTTGTCAGTTTGTAATGAATTATAAATAGGACTTGTGCACTAACCTTCTACTACCTAAGTTAATAATAACCCATAATGACACAGTGAAACCTGTTTTCAGAATTTTTTGCAAATGTATTGAAAATTAAATACAGAAATCTCATTTACATAAGTATTCATACCTCTGAGTCAATACTCTATAGAAGCACCTTTGGCAGCGATTTCAGCTGTGAGTCTTTCTGGGTATGTCTCTAAGAGATTTACACACCTGGTTTGGGCAACATTTGCCCATTATTCTTTTCTGGTAGATTTAAGTCAAAACTGTAACTCGGCCACTCAGGAAAACATTCACTGTCTTCTTGGTAAGCAACTCCAGTGTAGACAATAACCTGTTTCAGGTTATTGTCCTGCTGAAAGGTAAATTCATCTCCCAGTGTCTGGTGGAAAGCAGACTGAACCAGGTTTTCCTCTAGGATGTTCCCTATGCTAAGCTCCATTTTGTTCCTTTTTATCTGTTTCTATTCATTATGTACCTGCTTCCTTCTGTTCACTCAGTCAATTAGATTAGTTTTGTGGAGTAACAACAATATCGTTGATACATCCTCAGTTTTCTCCTATCACAGCCAATAACTGTTCTAAAGTCACCATTGTCCTCATGGTGAAATTCATTAGCGGTTTCCTTCCTCTCCGGCAACTGAGTTAGGAAGGACCTGAATCTTTGTAGTGACTGGGTGTATTGACACATCATCCAAAGTGTAATTCATAACTTCACCATGCTCAAAGGGATATACAATGTCTGCTTATTTTGTTACCCATCTACCAATAGGTGCCCTCTTTGCTAGGCAAAAAAAAAAACTCCCTGGTATTTGTGGCTGAATCTGTGTTTGAACTTTACTGCTCAACTGAGGGACCTTACAGATAATTGTATGTGTGGGGTACAGCGATTAGGTTGTCATTCAAAAATCATGTTAAAAACTATTAATGCACACAGAGTGGTCCATGCAACTTATTATATGACTTTATAAGAAAATGTTTATGCCTGAACTTATTTAGGCTTGCCATAAAAAAGGGGTTCAAGACATTTCAGCTTCCATGTTTATTCAGTTTGTAACATAATTCCCCTTTGATATTGTGGGGTATTGTGTGTAGGCTAGTGACAAACAAATCTACATTTAATCAATATTAAATTCAGGAAGTAACACAGCAAAATGTGGAAAAAGTCAAGGGGTGTGAATACTCTGAAGGCATTGTATGCTGTTTAACACACACACAAGGCCACATAAAATAAAATGCAGGAACACAGAGACCAACTGTAAATAATAAAGCAAGAACAAGTCAATTTTAGACAGCACTTAGTTCTCCATTTTACAAGTCAGCCCAAAATGACTTTAGGGGAGGGAGTGAGAGAGAGAAGAGAGAAAGAAATATGTGTGTGTGTGTGTGTGTGTGTGTGTGTGAGAGAGAGAGAATATGAACTATTTACCTGACAAATGTCATCGCCCCTGTTTCAGTGCTCCAGTCGAGTAGTTTGTGGGCAAAGTTCAGATTTATGTTGGGATACGTCTCTGCTGCTGCAGTTACAAAACAAAGAATTACAAAAAGATCTTATATCACGGTCATGACAAGACAATTCTCTGCCGTTGACTTACATGGCACTGCAAACATTGGGCAACAGCTAACAAAAATGCATTGAAATATCTCCTCTACTCAAAATTACAACTAACTAATTGTAGCATTAACGTAAAAAGTGAAGAGAATTAGAAGGGGGAGAAAGTAAGGAACTGTTGGCCCTGCATTAAATACCAACATTGGTTAAAGAAAATTGTGATAAATAAAGTATACTAGTTTCATTTAAAGACAACAAAAAATGTACAGCTGTGCCATGTAGATTGCAAAATAGTTGGGAGGAGATTTGATGTACCAATTCCATGGTACGGTGTTTATGACCTGATACACAAAACGACACTGGATTCAAAACGAATCATTTAAATAGAGTATTTCTATTTCAAATCAAATCAAATTTCATTAGTCACATGTGCCGATTGGTGTGAGGTCTACATAACATAGACCTTACATTGAAATGCTTACTTACGAGCCCCTAACTGACAGTGCAGTTTCAAAAAATACAGATAAGAATAAGAGATGTAACAAGTAATTAAAGAGAAGCAGTAAAAAATAACAATATATACAGGGGGGTGCCGGTACAGAGTCAATGTGCAGGGACACCGGTTAGTTGAGGTAGTATGTACATGTAGGTAGAGTTCATTAAAGTGACTATGCATAGATGACAACAGAGATTGGCAGTGGTGAGGGAAGGGGGGGCAATGTGAATAGTCTGGGTAGCCATTTGACTAGATGATCAGGAGTCGTATCGTGTGGTAGTAGAGAGAACAGTCTATGACTAGGGTGGCTGGAGTCTTTGACAATTTTCAGGGCATTTCTCTGACATCGCCGAGTATAGAGGTCCTGGATGGCAGGAAGCTTGGCCCCAGTGATGTACTGGGCCGTTCGCACTACCCTCTGTAGTGCCTTGCGGTCGGAGGCCGAGCAGCTGCCATACCAGGCAGTGATGCAACCAGTCAGGATGCTCTCGATGGTGCAGCTGTAGAATCTTTTAAGAATCTGAGGACCCATGCCAAATCTTTTCAGTCTCCTGAGGGTGAATAGGTTTTTGTCGTGCCCGCTTCATGACTGTCATGGTGTGCTTGGACCACAATAGTTTGTTGGTGATGTGGACACCAAGGAACTTGAAGCTCTCAACCTGTTCCACTACAGCTCTGTCGATGAGAATGGGGGCGTGCTCGGTCCTCTTTTTCCTGTAGTCCACAACCATCTCCTTTGTCTTGATCATGTTGAGGGAGAGGTTGTTGTCCTGGCACCACACGGCCAGGTCTGACCTCCTCCCTATAGGCTGTCTCGTTGTTGTCAGTGATCAGGCCTACCACTGTTGTGTCATCTGCAAATTTAATGATGGTGTTGGAGTCGTGCATTGCCATGCAGTCAAGAGTGAACAGGAAGTACAGGAGGGGGCTGAGCACACACCCCTGAGGGGTTGCTGTGTTGAGGATCAGCGTGGTGGATGTGTTGTTACCTATCCTTACCACCTGGGGGCGGCCCGTCAGGAAGTCCAGGATCCAGTTGCAGAGGGAGGTGTTTAGTCCCAGGGTCCTTAGCTTAAAACTCTCTCGGTAGGTAATGTGGTCTGCAGCTTATCATGAGAAACTCTACCTCTGGCGAGCAATGGCTCGAGACTTCCTTAGATATCGTGCACCAGCTGTTGTTTACAAAATACATTCACCGCCGCCCCTTGTCTTACCAGACGCCGCTGTTCTATCCTGCCTGTACATTGTATAACCAGCCAGCTCTATGTTGATATTGTCGTCGTTCAGCCACGACTCCATGAAGCATAAGATGTTACAGTTTTTAATGTCCCGTTAGTAGTTTAATCTTCCCAATAACTCGTCCATTTTATTGTCCAAAGATTGCATGTTTGCGTGCAGAATTGAGGAAGTGGGGGTTTACTTGATCGCCTCCTACTCCTCAGAAGGCAGCCCGCCCTCCGGCCTCTCTTTCGCCGCCTCCTCTTCACGCAGATCACTGGGGTCGGGGCCTGTTCCCGAGGGAGCCGTACATCCTCCGCCTCGGGCTCGTCAGAGTCGTGAAAGAAGAAAAGGGATTCTGCTAGTCCGTGGTGAGTAATCGCAGTCCTGATGTCTAGAAGTTATTTTTGGAGAGATGGTAGAGATGGTAGCGGCAACATTATGTACAAAACTAGTAAAAAAAACAAGTTACAAACAACACAGATAAACAAACAAAAAAAAACACAATCGGTTGTGGGCACGTAAAATGTCTGCCTTCTGTTCCAGCGCCATTTTAACTATTTAAATGATTATACAAAATTATACAAAATTCTTGCAACCAATACTGTTAATGGGGGATACAACCATCCCTGCTCTGCAGATTTTGCTGCTAAGAGACAGAATCATTAGATCATTTGTTTTGGTACTGTACATATATGTAGCTTGTTTTTGGTCTCAGGTTCAGGTTCAGGAATGGCTGAAAAATTGGAACATTTACCTGGAGCTAAATCTACAAATAGCACTGCTGGGTGATTTAAAAAGTCATAGTCAATTTATCAATAATATAATAATACTCTTAGCAATAATGCGTATTTTTAAATTACAATCTGTAGAAATGATGAGAATAGAAAGGTTCAAAATGTTTGTGAACCATCACAGCACAGTTGAAAAATATATGGCAAATAGATATAGAAAACTGGATGTTCTTCAGAGATAGATGGGAGGTGTTGAGGGTAGCTGAAGGATGGGACTAAAAACAAACAAAAGATAACCATTGTAAAAAATATACTGTGTCCGTAAAATGTATATAGTAAGTGTTGTTGTCCATTAGTTTACTCCAATTAGGGGAGGGGTGGTGGGGTTAGGGGAACATAATTAAGGAACATTTATTTAAAAGAATGGGGGATTGGAAATGATGCAGACAATTACATTGATGGAAGGCACAATCTATATGTAATATTAAAGCTGATCTACCTCCCCTCCCAATTAAAAAAATAATAAAAAAAATAACAAATAATAAAGAAGTATATAAAAAACATGACAAAACCATTGCTACAGGCTTGTACATATATTGATGACTGTCAGTAAACACAGTCGACTGCTGTTATGTGACTTTCACATGTTAACTTTTTGTTCGGGAGAGCAAGGATCGACGACATAAGCCTGTTATACGACATGCACTAGTCTACTAAAACAGTGAGTATAGAGCTTTTTGTGTGCGCATGTCAACAACATTTTAGTACTGTGTGTAGGCTAGTGACACAAAATCTCAACCTGATCCATTTTAAATTCCGGCTGAACCACAACAAAATGTGGAAAAGGTCAAGGGGTAAAAAATACATTCTGAAGGCACTGTTAGTGGAAAGACACAATGTCTATATTTAACTTAAAACTTTACAAAGAGTTTTTAGACAATACTTTTTACAAGTACATAAGATAAGATCAACTTTTCTTCATCTTAATCATCTATCTTCGAAATGGCAGATGGACATACAGGTAGACAATACAAGATTAACCTATTTCCCATTCAAGATGAGTGGATAAGAACACAGCTTTTCAATAAGTACATGCAATATTGAGGCTCTGACATGCTCTCCAGGACTCATGGGAATAAGGAATTTCATTCTCCTACCTGACAACAGTTCTTTGTTGAGGTTGGCTCTGTCGATAGACAGGATGTACTGAAAGGAGATCAGGATGTTACTGTAACTCTAAACTAGGCCTACACAGAATAATGTGACACGTTTACACTGACACTACCACTATTAATACAAAAAGAGTGCATACTTCAGTCAACAAGACATTTCAAATACATTTTGGAGGCGATGCTCGGGAGTCTAAAAACCGTCAGTGACGGAAATGTGAGCAGGATCTGGGAGTTTGACTATTGTCTAGTAAGAAGAACTGAGATCATAGCATGAGTAAGCCTTTGATTGAAATCACCTTTTGAAGTGTTGCGTGCATGGGATAATTGATTTAGTGGAACATCTATCGGAAGTGCCCTTTTTCATCTTGTCCTTACTACTTGAACAACTGGGCAGGATAAAATCCCTCTCATTCCTCCCCCCCTCCACCCACCACCATTCTCTACCTAGTTGGCCTCCCATTATTATTTTCCATCCCTTTGTTCTATGTCTGACTGTGCCTTTTCTCTTTTGTTTCTCACTTCTCTCATCTGCATTGCCCCCCGACATCCTGTCTTCACCACTTCTCTTAATGAGAGAGGGATTACTGATCGTAGTTTTTCCTCTTTAAAAGGCAGAAGAAGACAGAGGATAAAACCCTAGACAACATCAGACACATCACAGCTATGTGTACACAATAGGGATTTCCTCCCTCTGTCATCACATTGCAGCGTACCTGTCCTGACCTGCGCATAACCTTTATACTATGGGGCGGAATTACAGCTCATGTCATCTATCATGGATACAGAACTAAACGTGTGACAGTGTTGGGACATTTCAACAACACTGGACCAGACCTGGGGTCAAATACCATCATTTTAAATACTTTAGCTGTGCTTCATTAAGCTTGCTTGTTGAAATTCCCCCCCAAATTTTCTAACGCCACCCACCTGGCACTCCGGGCAGGCTAAAGCAAATGCTCAAAGTATTCTAAAGAGTACATAGTATTTGAACCCATGTCTGTACTGGTCACGGTGGGCTTCTGAGGTCAAGGGGGGTGCCGTGTACATTGGGGGGGACATTATGGGGTATATGGAATTGTTTTAAGAAGGTTATACCAAGGATCATTTTGCTGTTTGATTTTTAATTTTGAAGTATAACATATATATAAAACAATTATTTGATGAAACCTTATTTTTGTCCTTATTGCTATTAGCCCCTACAAACACATTGAATAACACATTCACTACATGGAACAACAGATAGTCCCCCCCCCCCCCCCCCCCAAAAAAAAAAAATGTAAAGGAAGTTTGTTCTGAAGTGTCTGTCCTCTATCTGAGAGATGTAAGAAAGATCAGGAAACATTTGTTATTTATTTATTTCATCTATTTAACCCCTTATTTTTGGCACTAAACTGTATCCATATATGCTTCCATTAGTCTTTTCAACTGGTACCAGGGGACATTCAGACAAGTCTTCTGAGGCTTGTGGGCATCCTAGAGCAAAAAAAATTGGAGTGGGATTTGCTTCCATTGCCTTTTTTCCCAAAATGCCATGCCACAATTCAATAATGAGCCTTATGCTACAGCGACAAAGTGATAACTAAGAGAGAGTGGGAGTGACAAATGAAGCCTCTCATCAAGTCTGCATTTAAGGTACTGTAATTATACATCAGTAATACAAAACGCTGACAGACTGCTGCTTTACAAGATAATGGCCATCCTTTGTCTTGCTTGTCAAATGTATTAATCATCTATCTAATGGGATTTGCAGTGTGATGTGTGTAGGCAGTGCAGCAGCAGAATTACCTGGCCTTTCTTGCCATAAGGAATGGGAGACTGTGTCCCATTCAAAGCGTGGATCATTCTGGAATGCATGGGAATTCCTTTGGAGATAATCTGGAGAAGAAATCAAAACGGGTCAGATTTTCCTCGTGAACAGGGACCAAGGTCGCTTTTACAGCTGAGGTCCTGAAGATTTGACAGATTTGACAGAAAATACACGCATCAAAACACGAATACAAAATGCACATTATTGGTGTATCGACAACAATAACGTGGTGAGGACAAACCTAGCGAAAAAGGAATACATCGCTAAATTCTCTAACAACGATTGACGATTGGCAAAATGTTCAAAACACATCTATCTGTTCGGCCATAGTTCAGGAGAGTGAATATTCTTTGCTCTAAATATGGGCTACCTAAGTTCATTCTGTCCCTCATCATGACTGGCCTTGAAGTTTTATTTAAGAAGTTTTATTTAAAAAGTTGGCGAAGCAAACCTGACCCTGTCATGCTGAAAAGTAATTGAAGTGTAAAACAACCTTCTGACGCAGTGCCTGCTGAGCCATACATAACACCCTAGGTGCGCTAAATGCGTGCCCACTAAAATAATATAATAGCTTACTTCAGTTGCCAGAATATAACACTTTAGAGAACTGTAAGTACCCATGGGGCTTGGGTACAGGCACTTCAAATATTTCATAATTATGAACGCATCAAAATAAAATCAAAGAGCGGTTGCCTGCTTCCGTTTTCATCTCTTATACGGTCTTGAGACTAGGAATTCAAATCAAATCAAACGCATTCATAAAGCCCTTTTAACATCAGCAGATGTCACAAAGTGCTTACACAGAAACAGCCTAAAACGCAGCCTAAAACCCTAAACAGCAACCAATGCAGATGTAGAAGCACGGTGGCTAGGAAAAGGCAGGAGCCTAGGAAGAAACCTGGAGGAAGGTACCAGGCTGAGGGGTGGCCAGTCCTCTTCTGGCCGGATGGAGATTATTAGAGTAACTGGTCATTAAAGCCAGATCATTCTTCAAGATGTTCAAATGTTCATAGATGACCAGCAGGGTCAAATAATAATTGCAGTGGTTGTATAGGGTGCAACAGGTCATCACCTCAGGAGTAAATGTCAGTTGGCTTTTCATAGCTGAGCATTCAGAGGTCAAGACAGCAGGTACAGTGGAGAGAGAGAGAGAGAGCGAGAGAGAGACTTATTAAGGAGGGTAAAAGCTGCCAGTACAGTGTGTCCTCTGTCTGCTTTGGAGAGATTTTGAGGGTGAGGGGGGGGGGGGGGGGGGGGGGGGGGGGGGGGGGGGCATGGTTACTATGTGGCGATTTATTTAAAGCTGAAAGCAAACAGCCCCTGAGTCAAACCTGGATGTCATTTGTGAGTGGAGAGAGACAGGGAACTGCGCTCTACTCCACCCCTACGTAACATTACAGAAAACGTTATCCCCCCCAGAGTGGGTGTGTGATGCACCTGTATCGTTTAACAAGAATAACTTTTATACTTGGATCACTTTGTTTTTGCAACAGGAGAGAGAGAGAGAGAGAGAGAGAGAGAGAGAGAGAGAGAGAGAGAGAGAGAGAGAGAGAGAGAGAGAGAGAGAGAGAGAGAGAGAGAGAGAGAGAGAGAGAGAGAGAGCGAGAGCGAGAGCGAGAGCGAGAGCGAGAGAGAGAGAGAGAGAGAGAGAGCGAGCACGTCCAGGACAAGGTAGCACATCCGGTGAACAGGTCAGGGTTCCATAGCCATAGGCAAAACATTTGATTTCCCACAGTGGTAGCCAACGACGGACAAACCAGGACAACATACCATGTCTTCCATTCCCACGTGCTTCAAAGCCTGGCGACCCCTGTGAGACAGAACTAGATTGATGCTTCTTCCTTTGACTATTTTGGCTTGGCGGATATCTGGTCAGGATCATAGATAGAAAGCAATTTCAAACATTAAATAATTATGAGACTCAAATCTAACATACACAAGCACCTTCTAATCAGAGTTTTTTTGCACGTGCACAGGATGTAAATGGTACAGTGAAAATCTTACTCGCAAGCTCTCCTCAAAAGTACAGTACACTTCATCAAAAATGTTCACAAATAAGTCATAAAAAGTCATAAAAATAGTGATGTTGGAAATACATACACAATAAAAATATACAGTATAAACTATAAATTGTGCTAAAGTGAATGGTTGACCTGGTTGAGCTGCTTGTCAATCCAAATGTAATATGTCTGCATCTGGTAAATGCTTGTGAAACCAGTGTCATATAAATCATATGCCAATGGTAATAACTTATTTTGTAACTAAAATGTATGTTTAGATTGCTGTGTGATAGCTACCAAGACAAAGCCATTGTGCTTTGTTGTTAGGAATATTGTAGTGACTAATGACTGCATGCAGTGCATACTTCCCGAAATAAATGCAGACTGCTTTGTAGCTATTCAAAATCAGAGATAGTGCTTAATATGTGGCATAATCAAGTGTTTACCTTCTCGAGATTCAAAGACCTCTACTTGAAAACCTCTTTTTGCAAAGTAGCAGGCATTCAAGTTGCCGACCTGAGAGAAAGAGTTGAATGAGTCTGTTAAAGGCTTACATATTTTTGCATTAGTTCATGGTGGAGGCAGCATCTATTTAAATGGTTACCGCTTGTGATAAAAATGGAAATGGATTTAAAAAAAATGGAAATGGATCAAAAAAATATAGATATATGGTTACTGCAAAGCAATATCCGAGAAAGAGATCAAGAGTGAAAGATCAAAATGGTCAATTACTGGTAGGATTTACTCCTCTGTACAGGATGTTTCTCTAATGGCCTACTAGGAAAAGTATAACCAGTGATACTACTGGTTGTTAACAACCTCAATTCTGTTAGCTATGGTATTCAGTCATGCATTTTACACCATCTATTAGGAGCGAATCTGCAGTGTAGCAAATTGACAAAGCCAAAAGTTGTCCTATAACCCCAAGAAATGAACGGTCCTGAATGAGTATCACGAAATATAAATAAATAGATTTATTTTAGAAATAGATACATAGTTTATGTTGTGCTAAGCTTTTCATAACAGCATATATCAGCAGACTGACAGACCCTTTTGATTGACATTTACATTATCCACTTAAACATTTACTTCTTACCAAACCACCTCCCACCACAGCCACTACTTTTTTCTTGCTGGTTGATTTGCTGTCATTGGTTGAATAATCCATTGTAGTTTACGTCGTTGTGCTGGAGTCTTGCAGAGTCCGTTTTGTCTTTTAGTGTTCTGAAATTAATTTGTGCATTAGCCGATGAAATTAAAACATTATTTTTTTTATCGGGGACGGTCAGGGTTTTGAGGGAGGAGCGACCCCGGAACTCATTGTGGCTTCTCTTTTCCTCACGATGCAAACAAAACACAGAGATAGTTCAGAGTTGAGGAATTTCCCATAAACAGAGAAACGGCAAGATAACAAGAGCTGCCGGATTACATACATTTGACTAACGGCTGCGTGAATGATCTGATAGGGGATTATGTTGTCATATAAAATCACTTATTTTTTTAAAAAATGACTGTGCTCCAGAATCGCTAATCAAAGTTGTGCAACAAAAGAACAGGTCCATACCGATGCCTACGGACATTGGAGGAAATTACACATTTACTCTGAAATTCAACAATTGGATGCTGGTTTACTTTAAATTGCTCATACTGTACCGCCGGGATCGATCAACATGGGTCTCTTGTTCCCTCGACTGGCCATGTAAGCATAAAGCCCCCACCCACACATTTCAAGCAAACATAAGAACACTATTTTTTTTACTTCAGGATAACATTTTTTTAAAAAAAGATAAATTACAATAGGTTAGTGGTTTTCAAACCTCTCCTCAGGGACCCTTAGAGCAGGGATGGGCAACTCCAGTCCTCAGGGGCCTGAATGTTGGACAACCTGCCTGTTCACACCACTACCATCCAGAAGGCAAGGTTCATCAAAGCTGGGACCGAGAGACTGCTAAACAGCTTCTATCTCAAGGCCATAAGACTGCTAAACAGCAATCATTAACTCAGAGAGGCTGCTGCCTAAATTGAGACCCAATCACTGACCACTTTAATAAATAGATCACTAGTCTCTTTAAACAATACCACTTTAAATAATGCCACTTTAATAATGTATACATATCTTACATTACCCATATCATATGTATTTACTGTATTTTATACCATCTATTGCCGCTCGGCCATCGCTCATCCATATATTTATATGTACATATTCTCATTCACCCCTTTAGATTTGTGTCTATTAGGTAAGGGAAATTGCTAGACTACTTGTTAGATATTACTGCACTGTCTGAACTAGAAGCACAAACTTTTCGCTACACTCGCATTAACATATGCTGACCATGTGTATGTGACAAATAGAAGAGGGGCGGGGGGGTATGCCTTATGATTAACGAGACGTGGTGTGATCATAACAACATACAGGAAATCAAGTCCTTCTGTTCACCTGACTTAGAATTCCTCACAATCAAATGTCGACCACATTATCTACCAAGGGAATTCTCTTTGATTATAATCACAGCTGTATATTTATTTATTTTACCTTTATTTTACTAGGCAAGTCAGTTAAGAACAAATTCTTATTTTCAATGACGGCCTAGGAACAGTGGGTTAACTGCCTGTTCAGGGGCAGAACGACAGATTTCTACCTTGTCAGCTCGGGGATTTGAACTTGCAACCTTCCGGTTACCTGTCCAACGCTCTAACCACTAGGCTACCTATATTCCCCCCCAAGAAGACACATCGATGGCCCTGAACAAACTTTATTTGACTCTATGTAAACTGGAAACCACATATCCTGAGGCTGCATTCATTGTAGCTGGGGATTTTAACAAGGCTAATCTGAAAATTCTATCAGCACATCGATTGCGCAACCAGGGCTGGTAAAACCCTGGATCAATGTTATTCTAACTTCCGCGATGCATATAAGGCCCTCCCCCGCCCTCCTTTCGGAAAAGCTGACCACGACTCCATTTTTTTGCTTCCAGCCTACAGACAGAGACTAAAACAAGAAGCTTCCGCGCTCAGGTATATTCAAAGCTGGTCCGACCAATCTGATTCCACGCTTCAAGACTGCTTCGATCACGTGGATTGGGATATGTTCCAACAACAACATTGACAAATACGCTGATTCGGTGAGCGAGTTCATTAGAAAGTGCATTGATGATGTTATACCCACAGCAACGATTAAAACATTCCCAAACCAGAAACAGTGGATTGATGGCAGCATTCGCGTGAAACTGAAAGCGCGAACCACTGTTTTTAACCAGGGCAAGGTGACCGGAAACATGACGAATACAAACAGTGTAGCTATTCCCTCCGCAAGGCAATCAAACAAGCTAAGCGTCAGTATAGAGACAAAGTAGAGTCGCAATTCAATGGCTCAGACACAAGAGGTATGTGGCAGGGTCTACAGTCAATCATGGATTACAAAATGAAAACCAGCTCCGCCGCGGACCAGGATGTCTTGCTCCCAGGCAGACTAAATAACTTCTTTGCTCGCTTTGAGGACAATACAGTGCCACTGACACGGCCCGCTACCAAAACCTGCGGACTCTCCTTCACCTCAGCCGATGTGAGTAAAACATTTAAACGTGTTAACCCTCGCAAGGCTGCAGGCCCAGACGGCATCCCCAGCCGCATCCTCAGAGCATGCGCAGACCAGCTGGCTGGTGTGTTTACGGACATATTCAATCAATCCTTATCCTAGTCTGCTGTTCCCACATGCTTCAAGAGGGCCACCATTGTTCCTGTTCCCAAGAAAGCTAAGGTAACTGAGCTAAACGACTACCGCCCCGTAGCACTCACTTCCATCATCATGAAGTGCTTTGAGAGACTAGTCAAGGACCATATCACCTCCACCCTACCTGACACCCTAGACCCACTCCAATTTGCTTACTGCCCAAATAGGTCCACGACGACGCAATCGCAACCACACTGCACACTGCCCTAACCCATCTGGACAAGTGGAATACCTGTGTGAGAATGCTGTTCATTGACTATTGCTCAGCATTTAACACCTAGTACCCTCCAAACTCGTCATCAAGCTCGAGACCCTGCGTTTCGACCCCGCCCTGTGCAACTGGGTACTGGACTTCCTGACGGGCCGCCCCCCAGGTGGTGAGGGTAGGTAACAACATCTCCACCCCGCTGATCCTCAACACTGGGGCCCCACAAGGGTGCGTTCTGAGCCCTCTCCTGTACTCCCTGATCACCCACGACTGCGTGGCCATGCACGTCTCCAACTCAATCATCAAGTTTTCGGACAACACCACAGTGGTAGGCTTGATTACCAACAACGACGAGACGGCCTACATGGAGGAGGTGAGGGCCCTCGGAGGGCCCACGGTGGCTAGGAAAAGGCAGGACCCTAGGAAGAAACCTGGAGGAAGGTACCAGGCTGAGTCCTCTTCTGGCCGGATGGAGATTATTAGAGTAACTGGTCATTAAAGCCAGATCATGCTTCAAGATGTTCAAATGTTCATAGATGACCAGCAGGGTCAAATAATAATCACAGTGGTTGTATAGGGTGCAACAGGTCATCACCTCAGGAGTAAATGTCAGTTGGCTTTTCATAGCTGAGCATTCAGAGGTCAAGACAGCAGGTACAGTGGAGAGAGAGAGAGAGAGAGAGAGAGAGCAGAGAGAGAGAGAGAGACTTATTAACGAGGGTAAAAGCTGCCAGTACAGTGTGTCCTCTGTCTGCTTTGGAGAGATTTGGTGGGTGAGAGGGGGGGGGGGGCATGGTTACTATGTGGCGATTTATTTAAAGATGAAAGCAAACAGCCCCTGAGTCAAACCTGGATGTCATTTCTGAGTGGAGAGAGACAGGGAACTGCGCTCTACTCCACCCCTACAGCTACGTAACGTTACAGAAAACGTTATCCCCCCAGAGTGGGTGTGTGATGCGCCTGTATCGTATAACAAGAATAACCTTTATATGAAAGAGGGTGTTTGGTCATTAAGCAAACCAGCAGCGTTATGATTTGGATCACTTTGAGAGACGAAAACAGCAGGTCCAGGACAGGGTAGCACATCCGGTGAACAGGTCAGGGTTCCATAGGCAAAACATTTGATTTCCCACAGTGGTAGCCAACGACGGACAAACCAGGACAACATACCATGTCTTCCATTCCCACGTGCTTCAAAGCCTGGCGACCCCTGTGAGACAGAACTAGATTGATGCTTCTTCCTTTGACTATTTTGGCTTGGCGGATATCTGGCCAGGATCATAGATAGAAAGCAATTTCAAACATTAAATAATTATGAGACTCAAATCTAACATACACAAGCACCTTCTAATCAGAGTTTATTTGCACGTGCACAGGATGTAAATGGTACAGTGAAAATCTTACTCGCAAGCTCTCCTCAAAAGTACAGTACACTTCATCAAAAATGTTCACAAATAAGTCATAAAAAGTCATAAAAATAGTGATGTTGGAAATACATACACAATAAAAATATACAGTATAAACTATAAATTGTGCTAAAGTGAATGGTTGACCTGGTTGAGCTGCTTGTCAATCCAAGTGTAATATGTCTGCATCTGGTAAATGCTTGTGAAACCAGTGTCATATAAATCATATGCCAATGGTAATAACTTATTTTGTAACTAAAATGTATATTTAGATTGCTGTGTGATAGCTACCAAGACAAATGGATTTAAAAAAATGGAAATTGATCAAATATATAGATATATGGTTACTGCAAAGCGATATCCGAGAAAGAGATCAAGAGTGAAAGATCAAAATTGTCAATTACTGGTAGGATTTACTCCTCTGTACAGGATGTTTCTCTTATGGCCTACTAGGAAAAGTATAACCAGTGATACTACTGGTTGTTAACAACCTCAATTCTGTTAGCTATGTTATTCAGTCATGCATTTTACACCATCTATTAGGAGCGAATCTGCAGTGTAGCAAATTGACAAAGCCAAAAGTTGAATAATCCATTGTAGTTTACGTCGTTGTGCTGGAGTCTTGCAGAGTCCGTTTTGTCTTTTAGTGTTCTGAAATTAATTTGTGCATTAGCCGATGAAATTAAAACTTTTTTTTTTTATCGGGGACGGTCAGGGTTTTGAGGGAGGAGCGACCCCGGAACTCGTTGTGGCTTCTCTTTTCCTCACGATGCAAACAAAACACAGAGATAGTTCAGAGTTGAGGAATTTCCCATAAACAGAGAAACAGCTGTCACGTTCTGACCTTTATTTCCTTTGTTTTGTCATTATTTAGTATGGTCAGGGCGTGAGTTGGGATGGGCAGTCTATGTTTGTTTTTCTATGATTTGGGGATTTGTATGGTTCGCAATCAGAGGCAGGTGTCATTAGTTGTCTCTGATTGAGAATCATACTTAGGTAGCCTGGGTTTCACTGTGTGTAGGTGGGTGATTGTTCCTGTCTCTGTGTTTTGCACCAGATAGGGCTGTTTTTGGTTTTCCACGTTTATTGTTTTGTAGTGTTCGTGTTTATCTTTTGTTATTAAACATGAATCAAAGAAACCACGCTGCATTTTGGTCCGCCTCTCCTTCTCCACTAGAGAACCGTTACAGGAACCTCTTGAGCGCGCTGACAATGAACAATGATTTATTTAAGATTGTCTTTGAGTGTCACCGTGTAAGAATTTCCATGACAGTGTCGTTCCATGTTATTTGTTATATTAAACGAACCACCTGCACCTGCTTCTCGACTCCCAGCGTCTACGTTATATGATGAATCATATTTTATTATATTTTAAATCTGTGGGGCTCCAAATCTAAATCTTTTCAGGGTACCTAAATCAACCTCAATGCTAAATTTGGTGTGCTCATCTCAAAATAGGTCTTCTGCCCTGTAAAATTGTATTCTTCTCAGGTCAAACTTTTCGGGCCTAAAAAGTTCAATGAACCAGAGGGCAATCAGACCCGGCCTGAATGGCCCAGATCTTTACAAACAGTGGTTCCCAAACTTTTTATAGTCCCGTACCCTTTCAGACATTCAACCTCCAGCTGCGTACCCCCTCTAGCACCAGGGTAAGCACACTCTCAAATATTGTTTTTTACCATCATTGTAAGCCTGCCACACAAACACTATACGATACATTTATTAAACATAAGAATGAGTATGAGTTTTTGTCACAACCTGGCTCATGGGAAGTGACAAAGAGCTCTTATAGGACCAGGGCACACATAATAACATAACCAGTAACCAATTTTGCTCTTTATTTAGCCATCTTACATATAAACACCTCCATCTGCAACTGGATCCTGGACTTCCTGATGGGCCGCCCCCAGATGGTGAGGGTAGGTAGCAACACATCTGGAGCCCTCCAGGGGTGCGTGCTCAGTCCCCTCCTGTACTCTCTGTTCACCAACGACTGCATGGCCAAGCACCATCATTAAGTTTGCAGACGACACAACAGTGGTAGGCCTGATCACCGACAACGATGAGACAGCCTATAGGGAGGAAGTCAGAGACCTAGCCGGGTGGTGCCAGAATAACAACCTATCCCTCAACGTAACCAAGACTTAGGAGATTATTGTGGACTACAGGAAAAGTAGGACCGAGCACGCCCCCATTATGTTCCAAATTCCTAAGTGACAGTTCAGTGTGCTAAGGACATTGAAAATTCATCAATAACTGCATTGGGAATGACTTAGCTAGTCTCTTTGTACAGTGCCTTGCGAAAGTATTCGGCCCCCTTGAACTTTGCGACCTTTTGCCACATTTCAGGCTTCAAACATAAAGATATAAAACTGTATTTTTTTGTGAAGAATCAACAACAAGTGGGACACAATCATGAATAGGAACGACATTTATTGGATATTTCAAACTTTTTTAACAAATCAAAAACGGAAAAATTGGGCATGCAAAATTATTCAGCCCCCTTAAGTTAATACTTTGTAGCGCCACCTTTTGCTGCGATTACAGCTGTAAGTCGCTTGGGGTATGTCTCTATCAGTTTTGCACATCGAGAGACTGAAATGTTTTCCCATTCCTCCTTGCAAAACAGCTCGAGCTCAGTGAGGTTGGATGGAGAGCATTTGTGAACAGCAGTTTTCAGTTCTTTCCACAGATTCTCGATTGGATTCAGGTCTGGACTTTGACTTGACCATTCTAACACCTGGATATGTTTATTTTTGAACCATTCCATTGTAGATTTTGCTTTATGTTTTGGATCATTGTCTTGTTGGAAGACAAATCTCCGTCCCAGTCTCAGGTCTTTTGCAGACTCCATCAGGTTTTCTTCCAGAATGGTCCTGTATTTGGCTCCATCCATCTTCCCATCAATTTTAACCATCTTCCCTGTCCCTGCTGAAGAAAATCAACATGGGTCTCTTGTTCCCTCGACTGGCCATGTAAGCATAAAGCCCCCACCCACACATTTCAAGCAAACATAAGAACACTATTTTTTTTACTTCAGGATAACATTTTTTAAAAAAAAGATAAATTACAATAGGTTAGTGGTTTTCAAACCTCTCCTCAGGGACCCTTAGAGCAGGGATGGGCAACTCCAGTCCTCAGGGGCCTGAATGTTGGACAACCTGCCTGTTCACACCACTACCATCCAGAAGGCAAGGTTCATCAAAGCTGGGACCGAGAGACTGCTAAACAGCTTCTATCTCAAGGCCATAAGACTGCTAAACAGCAATCATTAACTCAGAGAGGCTGCTGCCTAAATTGAGACCCAATCACTGACCACTTTAATAAATAGATCACTAGTCTCTTTAAACAATACCACTTTAAATAATGCCACTTTAATAATGTATACATATCTTACATTACCCATATCATATGTATTTACTGTATTTTATACCATCTATTGCCGCTCGGCCATCGCTCATCCATATATTTATATGTACATATTCTCATTCACCCCTTTAGATTTGTGTCTATTAGGTAAGGGAAATTGCTAGACTACTTGTTAGATATTACTGCACTGTCTGAACTAGAAGCACAAACATTTCGCTACACTCGCATTAACATATGCTGACCATGTGACAAATAGAAGAGGGGCGGGGGGGTATGCCTTATGATTAACGAGACGTGGTGTGATCATAACAACATACAGGAAATCAAGTCCTTCTGTTCACCTGACTTAGAATTCCTCACAATCAAATGTCGACCACATTATCTACCAAGGGAATTCTCTTTGATTATAATCACAGCTGTATATTTATTTATTTTTATTTTACCTTTATTTTACTAGGCAAGTCAGTTAAGAACAAATTCTTATTTTCAATGACGGCCTAGGAACAGTGGGTTAACTGCCTGTTCAGGGGCAGAACGACAGATTTCTACCTTGTCAGCTCGGGGATTTGAACTTGCAACCTTCCGGTTACCTGTCCAACGCTCTAACCACTAGGCTACCTATATTCCCCCCCAAGAAGACACATCGATGGCCCTGAACAAACTTTATTTGACTCTATGTAAACTGGAAACCACATATCCTGAGGCTGCATTCATTGTAGCTGGGGATTTTAACAAGGCTAATCTGAAAATTCTATCAGCACATCGATTGCGCAACCAGGGCTGGTAAAACCCTGGATCAATGTTATTCTAACTTCCGCGATGCATATAAGGCCCTCCCCCGCCCTCCTTTCGGAAAAGCTGACCACGACTCCATTTTTTTGCTTCCAGCCTACAGACAGAGACTAAAACAAGAAGCTTCCGCGCTCAGGTATATTCAAAGCTGGTCCGACCAATCTGATTCCACGCTTCAAGACTGCTTCGATCACGTGGATTGGGATATGTTCCAACAACAACATTGACAAATACGCTGATTCGGTGAGCGAGTTCATTAGAAAGTGCATTGATGATGTTATACCCACAGCAACGATTAAAACATTCCCAAACCAGAAACAGTGGATTGATGGCAGCATTCGCGTGAAACTGAAAGCGCGAACCACTGTTTTTAACCAGGGCAAGGTGACCGGAAACATGACGAATACAAACAGTGTAGCTATTCCCTCCGCAAGGCAATCAAACAAGCTAAGCGTCAGTATAGAGACAAAGTAGAGTCGCAATTCAATGGCTCAGACACAAGAGGTATGTGGCAGGGTCTACAGTCAATCATGGATTACAAAATGAAAACCAGCTCCGCCGCGGACCAGGATGTCTTGCTCCCAGGCAGACTAAATAACTTCTTTGCTCGCTTTGAGGACAATACAGTGCCACTGACACGGCCCGCTACCAAAACCTGCGGACTCTCCTTCACCTCAGCCGATGTGAGTAAAACATTTAAACGTGTTAACCCTCGCAAGGCTGCAGGCCCAGACGGCATCCCCAGCCGCATCCTCAGAGCATGCGCAGACCAGCTGGCTGGTGTGTTTACGGACATATTCAATCAATCCTTATCCTAGTCTGCTGTTCCCACATGCTTCAAGAGGGCCACCATTGTTCCTGTTCCCAAGAAAGCTAAGGTAACTGAGCTAAACGACTACCGCCCCGTAGCACTCACTTCCATCATCATGAAGTGCTTTGAGAGACTAGTCAAGGACCATATCACCTCCACCCTACCTGACACCCTAGACCCACTCCAATTTGCTTACTGCCCAAATAGGTCCACGACGACGCAATCGCAACCACACTGCACACTGCCCTAACCCATCTGGACAAGTGGAATACCTGTGTGAGAATGCTGTTCATTGACTATTGCTCAGCATTTAACACCTAGTACCCTCCAAACTCGTCATCAAGCTCGAGACCCTGCGTTTCGACCCCGCCCTGTGCAACTGGGTACTGGACTTCCTGACGGGCCGCCCCCCAGGTGGTGAGGGTAGGTAACAACATCTCCACCCCGCTGATCCTCAACACTGGGGCCCCACAAGGGTGCGTTCTGAGCCCTCTCCTGTACTCCCTGATCACCCACGACTGCGTGGCCATGCACGTCTCCAACTCAATCATCAAGTTTTCGGACAACACCACAGTGGTAGGCTTGATTACCAACAACGACGAGACGGCCTACATGGAGGAGGTGAGGGCCCTCGGAGGGCCCACGGTGGCTAGGAAAAGGCAGGACCCTAGGAAGAAACCTGGAGGAAGGTACCAGGCTGAGTCCTCTTCTGGCCGGATGGAGATTATTAGAGTAACTGGTCATTAAAGCCAGATTATGCTTCAAGATGTTCAAATGTTCATAGATGACCAGCAGGGTCAAATAATAATCACAGTGGTTGTATAGGGTGCAACAGGTCATCACCTCAGGAGTAAATGTCAGTTGGCTTTTCATAGCTGAGCATTCAGAGGTCAAGACAGCAGGTACAGTGGAGAGAGAGAGAGAGAGAGAGAGAGAGAGCAGAGAGAGAGAGAGAGACTTATTAACGAGGGTAAAAGCTGCCAGTACAGTGTGTCCTCTGTCTGCTTTGGAGAGATTTGGTGGGTGAGAGGGGGGGGGGGGCATGGTTACTATGTGGCGATTTATTTAAAGATGAAAGCAAACAGCCCCTGAGTCAAACCTGGATGTCATTTCTGAGTGGAGAGAGACAGGGAACTGCGCTCTACTCCACCCCTACAGCTACGTAACGTTACAGAAAACGTTATCCCCCCCAGAGTGGGTGTGTGATGCGCCTGTATCGTATAACAAGAATAACCTTTATATGAAAGAGGGTGTTTGGTCATTAAGCAAACCAGCAGCGTTATGATTTGGATCACTTTGAGAGACGAAAACAGCAGGTCCAGGACAAGGTAGCACATCCGGTGAACAGGTCAGGGTTCCATAGGCAAAACATTTGATTTCCCACAGTGGTAGCCAACGACGGACAAACCAGGACAACATACCATGTCTTCCATTCCCACGTGCTTCAAAGCCTGGCGACCCCTGTGAGACAGAACTAGATTGATGCTTCTTCCTTTGACTATTTTGGCTTGGCGGATATCTGGCCAGGATCATAGATAGAAAGCAATTTCAAACATTAAATAATTATGAGACTCAAATCTAACATACTCAAGCACCTTCTAATCAGAGTTTATTTGCACGTGCACAGGATGTAAATGGTACAGTGAAAATCTTACTCGCAAGCTCTCCTCAAAAGTACAGTACACTTCATCAAAAATGTTCACAAATAAGTCATAAAAAGTCATAAAAATAGTGATGTTGGAAATACATACACAATAAAAATATACAGTATAAACTATAAATTGTGCTAAAGTGAATGGTTGACCTGGTTGAGCTGCTTGTCAATCCAAGTGTAATATGTCTGCATCTGGTAAATGCTTGTGAAACCAGTGTCATATAAATCATATGCCAATGGTAATAACTTATTTTGTAACTAAAATGTATATTTAGATTGCTGTGTGATAGCTACCAAGACAAATGGATTTAAAAAAATGGAAATGGATCAAAAAATATATAGATATATGGTTACTGCAAAGCGATATCCGAGAAAGAGATCAAGAGTGAAAGATCAAAATTGTCAATTACTGGTAGGATTTACTCCTCTGTACAGGATGTTTCTCTTATGGCCTACTAGGAAAAGTATAACCAGTGATACTACTGGTTGTTAACAACCTCAATTCTGTTAGCTATGTTATTCAGTCATGCATTTTACACCATCTATTAGGAGCGAATCTGCAGTGTAGCAAATTGACAAAGCCAAAAGTTGAATAATCCATTGTAGTTTACGTCGTTGTGCTGGAGTCTTGCAGAGTCCTTTTTGTCTTTTAGTGTTCTGAAATTAATTTGTGCATTAGCCGATGAAATTAAAACTTTTTTTTTTTATCGGGGACGGTCAGGGTTTTGAGGGAGGAGCGACCCCGGAACTCGTTGTGGCTTCTCTTTTCCTCACGATGCAAACAAAACACAGAGATAGTTCAGAGTTGAGGAATTTCCCATAAACAGAGAAACAGCTGTCACGTTCTGACCTTTATTTCCTTTGTTTTGTCATTATTTAGTATGGTCAGGGCGTGAGTTGGGATGGGCAGTCTATGTTTGTTTTTCTATGATTTGGGGATTTGTATGGTTCGCAATCAGAGGCAGGTGTCATTAGTTGTCTCTGATTGAGAATCATACTTAGGTAGCCTGGGTTTCACTGTGTGTAGGTGGGTGATTGTTCCTGTCTCTGTGTTTTGCACCAGATAGGGCTGTTTTTGGTTTTCCACGTTTATTGTTTTGTAGTGTTCGTGTTTATCTTTTGTTATTAAACATGAATCAAAGAAACCACGCTGCATTTTGGTCCGCCTCTCCTTCTCCACTAGAGAACCGTTACAGGAACCTCTTGAGCGCGCTGACAATGAACAATGATTTATTTAAGATTGTCTTTGAGTGTCACCGTGTAAGAATTTCCATGACAGTGTCGTTCCATGTTATTTGTTATATTAAACGAACCACCTGCACCTGCTTCTCGACTCCCAGCGTCTACGTTATATGATGAATCATATTTTATTATATTTTAAATCTGTGGGGCTCCAAATCTAAATATTTTCAGGGTACCTAAATCAACCTCAATGCTAAATTTGGTGTGCTCATCTCAAAATAGCTCTTCTGCCCTGTAAAATTGTATTCTTCTCAGGTCAAACTTTTCGGGCCTAAAAAGTTCAATGAACCAGAGGGCAATCAGACCCGGCCTGAATGGCCCAGATCTTTACAAACAGTGGTTCCCAAACTTTTTATAGTCCCGTACCCTTTCAGACATTCAACCTCCAGCTGCGTACCCCCTCTAGCACCAGGGTAAGCACACTCTCAAATATTGTTTTTTACCATCATTGTAAGCCTGCCACACAAACACTATACGATACATTTATTAAACATAAGAATGAGTATGAGTTTTTGTCACAACCTGGCTCATGGGAAGTGACAAAGAGCTCTTATAGGACCAGGGCACACATAATAACATAACCAGTAACCAATTTTGCTCTTTATTTAGCCATCTTACATATGCAACTGGATCCTGGACTTCCTGATGGGCCGCCCCCAGATGGTGAGGGTAGGTAGCAACACATCTGGAGCCCTCCAGGGGTGCGTGCTCAGTCCCCTCCTGTACTCTCTGTTCACCAACGACTGCATGGCCAAGCACCATCATTAAGTTTGCAGACGACACAACAGTGGTAGGCCTGATCACCGACAACGATGAGACAGCCTATAGGGAGGAAGTCAGAGACCTAGCCGGGTGGTGCCAGAATAACAACCTATCCCTCAACGTAACCAAGACTTAGGAGATTATTGTGGACTACAGGAAAAGTAGGACCGAGCACGCCCCCATTATGTTCCAAATTCCTAAGTGACAGTTCAGTGTGCTAAGGACATTGAAAATTCATCAATAACTGCATTGGGAATGACTTAGCTAGTCTCTTTGTACAGTGCCTTGCGAAAGTATTCGGCCCCCTTGAACTTTGCGACCTTTTGCCACATTTCAGGCTTCAAACATAAAGATATAAAACTGTATTTTTTTGTGAAGAATCAACAACAAGTGGGACACAATCATGAATAGGAACGACATTTATTGGATATTTCAAACTTTTTTAACAAATCAAAAACGGAAAAATTGGGCATGCAAAATTATTCAGCCCCCTTAAGTTAATACTTTGTAGCGCCACCTTTTGCTGCGATTACAGCTGTAAGTCGCTTGGGGTATGTCTCTATCAGTTTTGCACATCGAGAGACTGAAATGTTTTCCCATTCCTCCTTGCAAAACAGCTCGAGCTCAGTGAGGTTGGATGGAGAGCATTTGTGAACAGCAGTTTTCAGTTCTTTCCACAGATTCTCGATTGGATTCAGGTCTGGACTTTGACTTGACCATTCTAACACCTGGATATGTTTATTTTTGAACCATTCCATTGTAGATTTTGCTTTATGTTTTGGATCATTGTCTTGTTGGAAGACAAATCTCCGTCCCAGTCTCAGGTCTTTTGCAGACTCCATCAGGTTTTCTTCCAGAATGGTCCTGTATTTGGCTCCATCCATCTTCCCATCAATTTTAACCATCTTCCCTGTCCCTGCTGAAGAAAAGCAGGCCCAAACCATGATGCTGCCAACACCATGTTTGACAGTGGGGATAGTGTGTTCAGCCGTGTTGCTTTTACGCCAAACATAACATTTTGCATTGTTGCCAAAAAGTTCAATTTTGGTTTCATCTGACCAGAGCACCTTCTTCCACATGTTTGGTGTGTCTCCCAGGTGGCTTGTGGCAAACTTTAAACGACACTTTGTATGGATATCTTTAAGAAATGGCTTTCTTCTTGCCACTCTTCCATAAAGGCCAGATTTGTGCAATATACGACTGATTGTTGTCCTAAAGACAGAATCTCCCACCTCAGCTGTAGATCTCTGCAGTTCATCCAGATCAGTCTTCTCCTTGTATGAGCTGAAAGTTTAGAGGGACGGCCAGGTCTTGGTAGATTTGCAGTGGTCTGATACTCCTTCCATTTCAATATTATCGCTTGCACAGTGCTCCTTTGGATGTTTAAAGCTTGGGAAGTCTTTTTGTATCCAAATCCGGCTTTAAACTTCTTCACAACAGTATCTCGGACCTGCCTGGTGTGTTCCTTGTTCTTCATGATGCTCTCTGCGCTTTTAACGGACCTCTGAGACTATCACAGTGCAGGTGCATTTATACGGAGACTTGATTACACACAGGTGGATTGTATTTATCATCATTAGTCATTTAGGTCAACATTGGATCATTCAGAGATCCTCACTGAACTTCTGGAGAGAGTTTGCTGCACTGAAAGTAAAGGGGCTGAATAATTTTGCACGCCCAATTTTTCAGTTTTTGATTTGTTAAAAAAGTTTGAAATATCCAATAAATGTCGTTCCACTTCATGATTGTGTTGTTGATTCTTCACAAAAAAATACAGTTTTATATCTTTATGTTTGAAGCCTGAAATGTGGCAAAAGGTCGCAAAGTTCAAGGGGGCCGACTACTTTCGCAAGGCACTGTATACAACACAACTGCTCCACTGAATGGAGAGTCTTTACTCTAACTACCACTGTATACCGGTATATGTAATATTTATTATTTGTTTTAGTGTCATATATGTGCGATGAAGTGATGGTAGATGGGCACATTTGGAAAGAAGTGGATTCATCCAAACAGGCTGATTAATCGACTTTCTGATCTAAACATGACACATCCATGAAAACCATACTTGTCCACATGTTGAATGTGTTGACCTTTAAATTAATAGTGTTGCATTTTAGTAAATACCACTGATATTAAATAAATGACACAATTCATTACCGATTACGTTAATCTCTGGCGTCGATGGCATTTGTCAAAACAACATGGTGCCGTGACGGCAAAGACAGTACAGTAGGAACACAGATAGAACAATGAGACAGATATTTCACCAGATTTATAAATGTGAAGCATCCACTTGGCGTTTCCCCTCACTACCAAATATGGTAGTGAGAGGAAGCCCACTGCCCGGCAGTGGGAGAAGATGGAACTAGATGGATTTTGGTCAACATTCTGCAACTTTTCTCATCGATGAAACATTTGATCTCAAAACCGTTTTCTCTTCCCAAAACTAAAATCTGTTATGAACCGAGTGGATTAAGTTTTGTAGACTTTACCCTTTGCAAACGTTTTGAAATTTGCATTGCTTAGAAGGAGTGCAAAGGTGAATTGAGTTATTGCACACACGCACTTCACAGAGGAGGTGTTCTCTAACGGAAATATGCAGACGCATACACGCCAATAGGATCTCGCTAGCTCGTGCTTGGCTCTGCCCACCACCTTGCTTGTTCTGCACACTATGACTCATTTGTTCCCATTGGCAACGACAGGCTGTTGTCTATCTTGGTTTAGTTGTACAAATCTTTGGTAGAAAGACACTAAAACTGCTTCTCCAATAGAAATCCCCGATTACACCTGTAGGCAATATCATACCGATGTTAGCTAGCAAAGCTCATGCGTAGAAACCTGACAAAGTGATATTAGGATATATAAGTTATCCTGTACGAGCTTTGTGCCGAATACATTACATTGTTGCAGGTGTCAAGCTTATAGGCATGTAGCAGCAGTGTGTATGAGTGAGGTTCCTAGATGTGAGAAGTGTGCAGAAGGGCATGAGACAAAGGAATGTGTAGCATTGGGGAAAGTTGTGGTATGTGTTAATTGTTGGGGTGCCCAAGTGGCTGGGGATCAGAAATGTCCTGTGCGAGAGAGGCAGGTTGAGGTTTCCAGGGTTAGAGTAGTGCAGAAGTTCTCATGTGTTGAGTTAGTGAAGAAAGTAGAGGAAGATGGGTCAAGGGGGAGGGATCCTGAGAGGAGTGGTGTGAGTAGCAGATCTGTACCAGTACAGAGGGATAGGCCAACAAGATATATATGTTTTAGTAAGATTGGAGTTTTAGCATTTATAGCAATGGTTATAAACTGTACTGCAGTGAAGTATTGTAAGTAGCAGAAAATGTAGGTTGTGGTGGCAGCTGCAGAGAGGTATTTGTGTGTGGGAGACTTGACATCAGAAGGGTTACATTGTCTTAAGTGGCAATGTCCCTTCCTTTCAGGTTATTGACCTGAGGTAGGACTAAATAGATTTAAATAGTGGAGTAGGGTGCTGTTATTTGTTTTATTTTTTTGTGAGTGTTGTGTTAGATTATGGTAGTGTATTTGTTTATTTATGGGTTATTTTTCAAGCAAAGTACTCCAGTCTAGTAGGTGGCAGTAATGAAACATTTATTGGATGCCAACCGCCGTTAAAACCTATCGAAGAAGAAGTTCTCTCTGATTTTGTCTATCTGAAGAATGTATGCCGCAATGTTTTAGTCGACCGGCCCAGTTATTAACGAGACAGCTTCTGGTTGCGGCGAATAGTTTGTACTTTAATCAACATTTTAAGTGAGTGTTAAATGTCAGATACTATCCACTTTAAAATCTCTCATGAAATTAGCAAATAATGAAACAGCTAAACGTAACGTTACTTAGCCACACAGTGACAGCAGTAGCTAGCTTTGCTACCTAGCTAGCGCGGGCTGACTAAGCATTAGCAGGATAGCATTTATAGCTAGCTCCGTAACACAAGGTAGCAAATTATCTTTAATAGCTAGCTAACCAAGGAAATATATATTTATAACCAGCCAGTCTAGCTACCTCGCCTGGGTGTACCAGATACGCACAAATTCTAGCTAGCTAGCCTAGGAATCATGTTAACCAGTTAATGAGATTAATCTCTGCTGGCGTCACCCGGCTGTTCCAGTGCAAACTCAAACCAGCCAAGGAAAAATACACTCGTGCTTTGAACAAGGTATTTTAGCTTGTAGTAAACCAGTAGCTAGCTATCATAACTCATATGAGTTGTTTACTTGGTGTATGGAGCTGTTTAACGGTAAATTGTTAATTTATTGAGGAGTGTGGTTAGTAACGTTAATCCATGTGTTTGCTGTTGTTTTCATAGTGGACTGGTTGATACACCCAGATATTGAAAACTTATTTTCAGGTCAACCTATTCAATTCTGCATATCTGCCTGTTTTGAAATCATTGTTTATTTTCAATGTATTTGTAAAAATCTCCGACGCGCTCGTGTGCACAGTACTATCTGTCCGCTGTTGACTGAATGCTGGCGCCTGCTCAGCCTATGAAGGGCAGTCAATCCTCCAACTTGATTCTTGATTGAGGCACTGCCAATTTGGGATCTAAATATGGCACTTCAGTTTGGGAAGTCCATCCACATTGCATCACTCAGAATGCTCGCCAATATACACCCCCCCACCCCCTGCCCCCCCTGCCTGTAGATTGCTTGTCTAGTCAAATTCTAAATAGTGGGTAGAATAATAACAAGATTATGCCCTGTGCTGTACAGGCTTGCCGTCTCTGTCCCTCAGAATGACAGACCCTGCCATGAAGAGGGTGGTCAGTGAGATCCTCCGCTCTCCAGAGGACAAACGGGTCTACAGGGGTCTAGAGTTCACTAATGGCCTGAAGGCCGTGCTCATCAGTGACCCCACCACAGACAAGTCCTCAGCAGGGCTGGACGTTAACATAGGTGCAGTATTCACCACCTCTAGCCTAGCCTTCAGGCAGTCTCCCAGCCATATTCTTAACACCCGGACCCCTGGTCTCCCTCTTTCATTATTTTTCTACTGGTGTCTCCACCCCTCTCTACTCCTCCCATAGCAAACCCAATCTCTCCTTAAATGTTATCTCTCTTTCTGTGTCTTTATTTATTTGTTTCAACCCCTGTTAACATTGTCTCTGGTATTTGTGTAAAATGTTATGCTTCCATTTCTCTTTTTTACTCCTAGTTTATTTCCCACAGGTCCACATTGAAGAGTATCCTTTTATAGCACTCACTTTCTACCTCTGTTTTTCTCCCTTAATTTAAAAACATGCTCCGGTACTATTTTTTTAAACCTCCTGCTTTGAGCTGGATTTGTCAATGTGTAGTTCATACGTGCAGAATTACTGTTTTACCTCAATTAGCCACGAAATCCCTAGTTTGAAAGCGACTTTTCTTGAAGCTGTGCCCTAAATTTCCTGCAACATGGGCCAGCTCCCTACCAATTCAAGTTCTCGCCAACGAGCTTCAGCCCTTCGCATTTGAGTGACAGCTAGCAAGAGGCCTGCCCAGCGTTAGCCAATGAGGTTGCAGGCCGGGCCCAATGGCTAAGTGGTCACAGCAGAGAGAGCGCAATGATGTGCACATATGTGACACAGTACACAATTTTCACGGACCACTTTTGGCTCGTGTGTGCTACTTTCAGAACTACTGGTTAAAAAGTATACAAAAGTGGTTAAAAACAGCATCTCTCCAGTGTTATGGCTGCCAGCAGCTTAACATCAATTTAAGTTGTTTTATTTTATGCACAGCAGTGTGTGGAAGCAAATAAACATACTAATTATCTGTTCGACACATGTCTGCAACCTCAGGTTCTTTGTCGGACCCAGGGAACATATCAGGCATTGCCCACTTCTGCGAACACATGCTGTTCTTGGGCACAGAGAAGTACCCCAAGGAGAATGAGTACAGCCAGTTTCTCAGTGAGCATGCTGGCAGCTCCAATGCCTTCACCAGTGGCGAGCACACCAACTACTACTTTGACGTATCCCATGAGCACCTGGAGGGAGCACTAGACAGGTGGGTTCATTAGGGCACAATGTAGACATGGACTTTTTGCAACATGGACTTTACTTATTGGACAACAAGCATTTCTTATTGGACAAGTTCAGCTAGCCCTTCCCCTTTTGTTTCCTTTCTTCCGTTAGGTGCTTTTTGAATATGACCCAGGTTATGGCATAGAAATTCTCCCATGACTCTCCCATTTTGACAGCTTGGATGTGCCACTGTAACCCGATTAGGCTGTCTGTGTGAAATATTATGTTTTTCCTTATGACTATCCAATTTATGTTGCTGTAAAATCCCTCCCAAACTGGACTGGCCTCTAGTTGGCAGAGAAGTGGTATAAAATAAGTTTTCTTTACATATTCAACTGAGCCCTCTGTTGTTTTTCGATGTTGAATAATTAACTACTCAGGTTCTATAGAGCCACATGATGTGTGTAGACTAAGTGGGTGTTCTCTAAATATTAATATGGGATCCATCCTCTGGGTCTACCTGATGTGCGTTCAGTTTGCCTGAACTTGTGCAATGTTACGCAACGGTTTGTACCGAACAACACGTTTCCCCAATAACGTTCCTGTATGTTCTTGAACCGACTTTAAAGTATGTTTGGTGGGTGTGGCGTGGTGTGGCTGTAGCAACGAGTGACAACGTATTTAAATGGCCGAGGTAATGCTGTCAGCGTTCTACAACCCAACCCCCTCCCAGTTTTTCAATTGGTTGTTCAGTGCAGCACCGTTTCCGTTCAATTGAACGTTCCAGAACGTAAAATAAACGTACTGAACACAGCACAGGCGTTAATCCCAGAGAGCCACCAGGACACGAGTCTCCAGTTTGTGTCAATTTCACCCCTACCTGTACCTGAGACCTCAAGGGTGGAATTGGTTTCTTTAGCTCTCATCTTAACTAGGCGTGGGTAAGTTGAAGGGTTACTTTTAGAATACAAACCATTGGATGGGGAAGCTTCAGGTCCCCGTCTTGAATGATGAGGCCTTTTTTAGAACACGCGCCTTTCCTCAGTCCATAACGACAACTGTGTTACCTAAATTATGTGTTTTGGATAGAGTACTAGTGTATCCTCTAGCTGTAGATTTGGCTTAAGCTTACCCACTTTGTAATAATATTGCCTAGGAAGCACCTGTTCAAGCCTCAGTTTCTCATCCTAATAGTGCCATAGTGCTGCTGGTAATGCATGAAAACCATCTGGACAGCAATTCATTTAATTATTTATTAGGCTTTCTCTTTTCAAACGCTCATGAACGTAATGGAACACTGGAGTCTGATCTGGGTTTTGGAAGCCATTTTTCAATCCATATCATGAACCTTCAGAGAATAGTGCTACAAATGAAGGATGGTTGTTGAAAATGGGTGTATGGGGCTACCATAATAGTTTTTACAGGTAGAGAATGCCATTTGAATATATAATTGGACAACTTGCTTGTGTGACATCTCAGATTTCTGCTTCATCCAGCTACGTATGTTGACGATCTGTAGCTGCAGGCTGTGCAAAGCCTAGCTGTGGATGGCATTTACTTTGGCCAATTCACTTAATTGCAGTCATTCTGCTCTGCATGGCAGTTGATCTTGCTCAGTGGCATTCAAATAGCTTTGCGTACAGGTCTGCCAAATGTCACTGCTGTCTTGAGTCTGCAGACGAAAAGTATACATCTGAATTCAGACAGTGGGATTTTCCACATTTTACTGTAGTCAAACACTTCTGGTTTGGAACCATAAATAGCGCACGCACACACCTAATACACCTTTTGCACAGTCATCACCTGAAGGCCTTCACCAGAACAATCAAGTTCATTTTCAAAATAAATTAATCCAATGACCCCAGTGTTCTAATCTAAAAAGCCTATTCTACTGTTTTTGCTTAGTATACATGTTAACTTGTTAAATTAATGTCTTGTCCTGTATGTATCTAGGTTTGCTCAGTTCTTCCTGTGCCCGTTGTTTGACGAGAGCTGTAAGGACCGTGAGGTGAACGCTGTGGACTCCGAGCATGAGAAGAACCTGATGAATGATGCCTGGAGGCTGTTCCAGCTGGAGAAGGCCACTGGCAACCCCAACCACCCGTTCAGCAAATTTGGGACCGGTAAAAATCTCACGCCACCTTACATACTATAGACAGGGGTCAACCCAACCCAGCTAGTATCAACCCACGGTCATGTTCGTTAGGCACAAAATGGAATACAACAAACTGAAACAGGACTGAAAATGGAGGAACTACCAGGACTTCCTCTTCCGTTGCAAAACATTTAGGTACAGTTTTCCCGTTATGAACATGACCCGGCAGTCCTGTTTAAAACAACTCAATTCCTCTCCGCCTTTAATGTGCTGACTCTTTCTCTCTCTGATTGTGTTCTCATATGATTAGACTTAGAGTTGCTCCCAGGCAAGAAGAGCCAGCTGGTGGCAGTGTTGAGTTATATAAGCTTTATTTTCAGCTTATAATGGACCAGCTCGGGCCAAAACACTCAATAATAAGCGAATGTCGGAGACAAACACAGCCATGACAGCCTTCACAAAAACATCAATTTCTTAGAAATGCCTAAAGGGACACTTCAACACAAATACATTTTCACATGTATACACTATGGTGCTGGAGATTATTAATATTTTGACCATGAAGTGGTGAAGGGTCCCTTTCACAGTTTCAATCTCTCCGGGTGTTCTAGATGTTGTGTGGCTCTGTTATTTGTTTTAGCATAGGGAAATGCCCACCAGCTAGCCTGCCACAGATGAAGTGCTAGATTTGGGCTGTGGTTGTGTAGGCTAATTAGTAAAGTGCTAGCCCATAGAGGACAGAAAAGTGGTCAGTCTGTCACTGAGGGCCTTACTCAAAATTGAAATTTCATCACTGTTGGGATTCATTTCGTTCACCCATTGGTTTTCTTAGAACAAGCTTGTTTTCCTTATAAGTGGATGTATTCTCCCTCCCACTGTGGACTGTTTCATAAAGTCCTCTTTGATGATGATATTCTGGCATTTTACAAATTGATTTGATGCTTTGATGTCCTCATTTTTGCCACTGATACTTCTTTTCTTTTTTTCTTCAACACATCATATGACGATAAAGACCCTAGTCTTTTGTCCAGTTAGATCAAGCACTCACTGCATTGTACATATATTACAAAAACATTAATGGATGCATTGACTAGCTGTTTAAGAATTATATCTGGTTGATTGTTCAGGTAACAAGTTGACTCTGGAGACCAGGCCATCCAAGGATGGGATCAACATCCGCCAGGAGCTCCTGAAGTTCCATTCCACCTACTACTCCTCCAATCTCATGGGACTGTGTGTGCTCGGAAGAGGTAAGGGTGTGTTGTGTGTATGGTGTTAGCCGGTGTGTTCGTGTACGCGCCAACGTCCACATATGTAACAAAGTACTTTGGTAAAAATACTTGAAAGTACTACTTAAGTTTTTTTTGGGGGGGGTATCTGTACTTTACTTTACTATTTATATTTTTGACAACTTTTACTTTTACTTCACTACATTCCTAAAGAAAATGATGTACTTTTTACTCCATACTTTTCCCCTGACACCCAAAAGTACTCGTTACATTTTGAATGCTTAGCAGGACAGGGAAATTGTTCAATTCACACATTTATCAAGAGAATATCCCTAGTCATCCCTACTACCTCTGATCTGGCGGACTCACTAAACACATGCTTCATTTGTAAATTATGTTTGCGTGTTGGGGCGTACACCTAGCTATCCGTAAATAGAAAATGGTGCCGCCTGGTTTGCTTAATATAAGGAATTTGAAATGATTTACACTTTTACTTTCGATACTTAAGTTTATTTTTGAAATTATATTTACTTTTTGATACTTAAGTATATTTAAAACCAAATACTTTTAGACTTACTCAAGTAGGATTTTACTGGATGACTTTCACTTTTACTTGAGTCCTTTTCTATTAGGGTATCTTTACTTTTACTCAAGTATTACAATTGTCAGTGGTGGAAAAAGTATCCAATCAGAGAGTTGCTGCTTGGATCAGAGATCTTAAGCTGGTTTATATGGAGGAAATAACCTGTCAGCTATACAGAGCTAAAAGCTCTCACATCCTCTCTTAGGTCACACTAAAGGCTAGGAAGTGCTTTTCTAAACACTCCTCTCCTGGAACTGTCTGGGACTGAGCCCCCAAAACACTCAGCCAAGTCCTGCAGTCATCTGTTTGCTCAGCTGTTTGAACTAAAACTTCCAACTAAAAGTATGGGTCTTATATCACTTAATATTGTGGGGGCTATAGCGCCTACCTAGCTCAAATTCTAGATGTCAGATTAAAATGAGACTATAGCAAAGGCAGTATTGTACGAATATTATTTATTTTATTTCACCTTTAATTAACCAGGTAGGCTAGTTGTTCTCATTTACAACTGCGACCTGGCCAAGAATAAATGTAACAGTATAGCTTCCGTCCCTCTCCTCGCTCCTACCTGGGCTCGAACCAGGGACCCTCTGCACACATCGACAACGGCAACCCTCGAAGCATCGTTGCCCATCGCTCCACAAAAGCCGCGGCCCTTGCAGAGCAAGGGGAACAACTACTTCAAGGTCTGTGCGAGTGATGTCACCGATTGAAATGCTATTAGCGCGCACACCGCTAACTAGCTAGCCATTTCACATCGGTTACATAAAGCAAAGCAGTTCGACACATACAACACAGAGTTACACATGGAATAAACAAACAGTCAATAATACAGTAGAAAATCTATATACAGTGTGTGCAAATGAGGTAAGATAAGGGAGGTAAGGCAATACATAGGCCATGGTGGCGAAGTAATTACAATATACCAATTAAACACTGGAGTGATTGATGGGCAGAAACTGCTTCTCCAATGGAAATCCCAGATCATGCTTGTAGGCAATGTCATGGTGGCGTTGGCTAGCTAAGCTCATGCGCAGAAACACCTCATCAGATCTTACGGTCTTCTCGCAGCGATCTGTGCATGTGCCGCCGTCAAATCAAAAGCACTCCTTCGATATGAAGTTGTTTTTGTCAAATGAAAATGTCTCTTTCAGAAGGATGTAGAAATAACATGTTAATCTACTTAAGTCATTGGCTCGACTCTAGGTTGTGTCTTTACATTTAAAGAAAATTAACAACTCAGGAAGAATGTTTCACTTCTCATTCCGGACCAGACCAAATCTGAACCACTTATATGCTGGACCGGAGTTAGCTGTTCTACGAGTGGTCTGAGGCAGTCGGTAAATCATTTTTTTTTTTCAAGTGCAACTTTAGTAACAATTGTTTTTGGGAAACGGCTCTGGAATTTAACGAAGCGCCTATGAAGGTTCTAACGATGAACTTAGCCTTAAGATGATTTTGGGAAACCAGGCCCTGGACAATAAATTGTGACAAAACACATCCATTTAAAAAAACATATTTTTAAGTGAAAATTAAATTTGTAGGACACTTTTTGCATGTGGAAATGTTGTATAATCACCTTCCGGTGAGAGGTAGGCATTGGTCTGAAACTGGAAAGCATTCAAACCTTCTCAAACAGCCTAATTTATATTCTTTAGAGGAATAATGGACTTTACAGTGTCCTGCTATTAAAATAATGTGTATGTATGTGTGTATATACACTGCTCAAAAAAATAAAGGGAACACTAAAATAACACATCCTAGATCTGAATGAATAAAATATTCTTATTAAATACTTTTCTCTTTACATAGTTGAATGTGCTGACAACAAAATCAAACAAATTATAAATGGAAATCATATTTATCAACCCATGGAGGTCTGGATTTGGAGTGGAAAACCACACTACAGGCTGATCCAACTTTGATGTAATGTCCTTAAAACAAGTCAAAATGAGGCTCAGTAGTGTGTGTGGCCTCCACGTGCCTGTATGACCTCCCTACAACGCCTGGGCATGCTCCTGATGAGGTGGCGGATGGTCTCCTGAGGGATCTCCTCCCAGACCTGGACTAAAGCATCCGCCAACTCCTGGACAGTCTGTGGTGCAACGTGGCGTTGATGGATGGAGCGAGACATGATGTCCGAGATGTGCTCAATTGGATTCAGGTCTGGGGAACGGGCGGGCCAGTCCATAGCATCAATGCCTTCCTCTTGCAGGAACTGCTGACACATTCCATCCACATGAGGTCTAGCATTGGCTTGCATTAGGAGGAACCTAGGGCAAACCGCACCAGCATATGGTCTCACAAGGGGTCTGAGGATCTCATCTCGGTACCTAATGGCAGTCAGGCTACCTCTGGCGAGCACATGGAGGGCTGTGCGGCCCCACAAAGAAATGCCACCCCACACCATGACTGACCCACCGCCAAACCGGTCATGCTGGAGGATGTTGCAGGCAGCAGAACGTTCTCCACGGCGTCTCCAGACTCTGTCACGTCTGTCACGTGCTCAGTGTGAACCTGCTTTCATCTGTGAAGAGCACAGGGTGCCAGTGGCGAATTTGCCAATCTTGGTGTTCTCTGGCAAATGAACAACGTCCTGCACGCTGTTGGGCTGTAAAGCACAACCCCCACCTGTGGACGTCGGGCCCTAATACCACCCTCATGGAGTCTGTTTCTGACCGTTTGAGCAGACACATGCACATTTGTGGCCTGCTGGAGGTTATTTTGCAGGGCTCTGGCAGTGCTCCTCCTGCTCCTCCTTGCACAAAGGCGGAGGTAGCGGTCCTGCTGCTGGGTTGTTGCCCTCCTACGGCCTCCTCAACGTCTCCTGATGTGCTGGCCTGTCTCCTGGTAGCGCCTCCATGCTCTGGACACTACGCTGACAGACACAGCAAACCTCCTTGCCACAGCTCGCATTGATGTGCCATCCTGGATGAGCTGCACTACCTGAGCCACTTGTGTGGGTTGTAGACTCCATCTCATGCTACCACTAGAGTGAAAGCACCGCCAACATTCACAAGTGACAAAAACATCAGCCAGGAAGCATAGGAACTGAGAAGTGGTCTGTGGTTACCACCTGCAGAACCACTCCTTTATTGGCGGTGTCTTGTTAATTGCCTATAATTTCCACCTGTTGTCTATCCCATTTGCACAACAACATGTGAAATTGATTGTCAATCAGTGTTGCTTCCTAAGTGGACAGTTTGATTTCACAGAAGTGTGATTGACTTGGAGTTACATTGTGTTGTTTAAGTGTTCCCTTTATTTTTTTGAACAGTGTATGTGTTTTTAGATATAGGCCAATTGTAAATGTGTATTGTAGCGTCACCTTTATTGCAAAAATAATTAGAAATACACACAACTTAAGCTACATATTCATTTGAGTGAGGTAATGAACTGCCCATTGATCAGCACAGCAATTGATAAAACAGGATCATGCTTGCAAAACGTGTTTCTGTGCTTATGTCAATATTATACAGGTAAGCTAACGATTACAGAAATTAGGAATGGAGGGAGACAGGCTCTATATACCTCCTATATATGTGTGACTATCCAACACACCACCACCTGTTATTATGTTGGGCACCTACTGACCCCAAAAATATGTTATGAAATCGTTTTTTCTCAATGACATGTATGGCTAAAAATATTTAAGTACAGGCAGGCACCACATTACAACAAGACAAAACGCCTCAATCAATCATGATAGTCTTATAAGTATAAAAGCAAAGCTTGCTTTTATATAATTTAAAAACAGCTTGAAAAAGGTAGTAGTATGGGACTAGTGTGGCATTTGTGTGAGGAATCCAATACTTTAACTTGTATGCTGTACAAATCACATTATTGTGGAAGCACCTCTAAGAATATGAATTAGGTTGTTTGAGAAGGTTTAAATCCTAAGCAACCTGCCTACACATTGTTTCAAGTACAATTCCAACATAGCTACTGTAGTAGGTCAAAGCTGTGTGCTGGAAAACCTTGGTAGAGCATGGGTGGAGTAGGCGTTGTGGAGCTCATGTGAATTTCCTTTATTGTTCGGCATCAGACCCCTGCCTACTTCTTCCAAACAAAAATCTTTGGTTCCCCCTGGGTGCACTTTTTGTTTTTTCCCCCAAGCACTACACATCTGATTCAAATAATCAAAGCTTGGTGATTTGAATCAGCTGTGTAGTGCTAGGCCAAAAAACAAAATGAGTTTGGGAAACCCTGCCTTCGAATGTAATACAGTACATTTCAGTCTAAGCAGGGATCAGGACCAAAGAGAATAATTGATATAAGACGTCTACTTTCACAGTTGCAGTTATTTCCCCTTTAATACTGTGTCCCCACCAGCCCCAGTAAAAAAAATCCCAAATAACCCTTGTTCACCTTTCCAATTCTGTGAGCCACAGACGAGCCATGATCCAACGAGTCACTGGGGATACAGTAGGCTGTGTCACTGGTGTGTCCATTACCAGTTGAAATGGTCCATTTAGTGACACCATGTCCTCTATAGTGAAATTAAATGGGCTTGCACTTGGCAGCTGGGTTTACAATGGCATGACTTCATTAATGGCTTTCACAGCTACACGGTTGATAGTGTCTGGGCACATTTTGCTAGCATTATTGACCGCTCTTGTTACTGTACAAGATTCCAAACCTAACTTACAGGATGGAAACAGTGCTTCATCTACATGCAATTAAATGCTACATAACAGATACAGTTGAAGTCGGAAGTTTACATGCACTTAGGTTGGAGTTATTAACTCATTTTTCAACTTCTCCAAAAATGTCACAAAAATGACACAAGTTATTTTTCCTAACAATTGTTTACAGACAGATTATTTCACTTATTCACTGTATCACAATTCCAGTGGGTCAGAAGTTTACATACACTAAGTTGACTGTGCATTTAAACAGCTTGGAAAATTCCAGAAAATGATAGGCTTCTGATAGGCTAATTGACAATTTGAGTCAATTGGAGGTGTACCTGTGGATGTATTTTTTTTATTTTACCCCCTTTTTCTCCCCAATTACGTGGTATCCAATTGTTAGTCGTTATTGTCTTGTCTCATCGCTACAACTCCCGTACGGGCTCGGGAGAGACGAAGGTCGAGAGCCATGCGTCCTCCGAAACACAACCCAAGACCTCAGAAAAACAACTCTAGGCCTCCACAAGTCTGGTTCATCCTTGGGAGCAATTTCCTAACGCCTGAAGGTACCACCTTCATCTGTACAAACAATAGTACGCAAGTATAAACACCATGGGCGTCACGCCCTGACCTTAGTTATCTATGTTTTCTGTATTATTTTGGTCAGGTCAGGGTGTGACGGGTGGGTATATGTGTTTTTGTTCTGTCTATGGTTGCCAAGATTGGTTCTCAATCAGAGGCAGCTGTTTATCGTCGTCTCTGATTGGGGACCATATTTCGGGAGCCATATTCATTGGGTATTTTGTGGGATATTGTCTGTGTAGTTGCCTGTGTCTACACTCGGTTTATATAGCGTCACGTTCGTTTTATTTTGTAAGTTTGTTTAGTGTTTCTTCGTTTAATTAAAGAGTATGTATTCGTGTCACGCTGCGCCTTGGTCTCCTCCTTACGACTAACGTGACAGTGGGATCACGCAGCCGTCATACCGCTCAGGAAGGAGACGCGTTCTGTCTCTTAGAGATGAACGTACTTTGGTGCGAAAAGTGCAAATCAATCACAAGACAACAGCAAAGGACCTGGGGAAGATGCTGGAGGAAACGGGTACAAAAGTATCTATATACACAGTAAAACGAGTCCTATTATCGACATAACCTGAAAGGCCGCTCAGCAAGGAAAAAGCCACTGCTCCAAAACCGCCATTCAAAAAAGCCACACTATGGTTTGCAACAGCACATGGGGATAAAGATCATACTTTTTGGAGAAATGTCCTCTGGTCTGATGAAACAAAAATAGAACTGTTTGGTCATAATGACCATCGTTATGTTTGGAGGAAAAAGGGGGAGGCTTGCTAGCCAAAGAACACCATCCCAACCGTGAAGCACGGGGGTGGCAGCATCATGTTGTGGGGGTGCTTTGCTGCAGGAGGGGACTAGTGCACTTCACAAAATAGATGGCATCATGAGAAAGGAAAATGATGTGGAAATATTGAAGCAACATCTCAAGACATCAGTCAGGAAGTTAAAGCTTGGTCGCAAATGGGTCTTCCAAATGGACAATGACACCAAGCATACTTCCAAAGTTGTGGCAAAATGGCTTAAGGACAACAAAGTCAAGGTCAATGGCAGTCAATAGCCGTCACAAAGCCCGGACCTCAAACCTATAGAACATTTGTGGGCAGAACTGAAAATGCGTGTATGAGCAAGGAGGACTACAAACCTGACTCAGTTACACCAGCTCTGTCAGGAGGAATGGGCCAAAATTCACCCAACTTATTGTGGGAAGCTTGTGGAAGGCTACCTGTAACGGTTGACCCAAGCTAAACAATTTAAAGGCAATGCTACCAAATACTAATTTAGTGTATGTAATCTTCTGACCCATTGGGAATGTGACGAAATAATGAAAAGCTTAAATAAATCCTTCTCTTATTCTGACATTTCACATTCTTAAAATAAAGTGGTAATCCTATGTAGAGGTCGACCGATTATGATTTTTCAACGCCGATACCGATTATTGGAGGGCCAATTTCTTTTATATTTTTTTTAAATATGTTTTTTAAATGTACATTTATTTATTTGTAATAATGACAATTACAACAATACTGAATGAACACTTATTTTAACTTAGTATTATACATCAATAAAATCAATTTAGCCTCAAGTAAATAATGAAACATGTTCAATTTGGTTTAAATAATGCAAAAACAAAGTGTTGGAGAAGAAAGTAATAGTGCAATATGTGCCATGTAAGAAAGCTAACGTTTTAAGTTCCTTGCTCAGAACATGAGAACATATGAAAGCTGGTGGTTCCTTTTAACATGAGTCTTTAATATTCCCAGGTAAGATGTTTTAGGTTGTAGCTATTATAGGAATTATAGGACTATTTTAGGACTATTTCTCTCTATACCACTTTGTATTTCATTAACCTTTGACTATTGGATGTTCTTATAGGCACTTTAGTATTGCCAGTGTAACAGTATAGCTTCCGTCCCTCTCCTCGCCCCTACCTGGGCTCGAACCAGAAACACATCGACAACAGCCACCCTCGAAGCAGCTAGCCATTTCACATCGGTTACACAAGCCTAATCTCGGGAGTTGATAGGCTTGAAGTCATAAACAGCGCAATGCTTGACGCACAATGAAGAGCTGCTGACAAAACGCACGAAAGTGCTGTTTGAATGAATGTTTACGCGCCTGCTTCTGCCCACCACCACTGCTCTATCAAATCATAGACTTAGTTATAACATGATAACACACAGAAATACGAGCCTTAGGTCATTAATATGGTTGAATCCGGAAACTATCATCTTGAAAACAAGACGTTTATTACTTCAGTGAAATACGGAACCGTTCTGTATTTTGTCTAACGAGTGGCATCCATAAGTCTAAATATTCCTGTTACATTGCACAACCTTCAATGTTATGTCATAATTACGTAAAATTCTGGCAAATTAGGCGGGCCAAACTGTTGCATATACACAGACTCTGCGTGCAATGAACGCAAGAGAAGTTATACAATTTCACCTGGTTAATATTGCCTGCTAACCTGGATTTCTTTTAGCTAAATATGCAGGTTTAAAAATATTCACTTATGTGTATTGATTTTAAGAAAGGCATTGATGTTCATGGTTAGGTACACATTGGAGCAATGATACGCACCGCATCGATTATATGCAATGCAGGACACGCTCGATAAACTAGTAATATCAACCATGTGTAGTTAACTAGTGATTATGATTGATTGTTTTTTATAAGATAAGTTTAATGCTAGCTAGCAACTTACCTTGGCTTACTGCATTCGCGTAACAGGCAGTCTCCTCGTGGAGTGCAATGAGAAGCAGGTGGTTAGAGCGTTGGACTAGTTAACTGTAGAGATTGAATCCCCCGAGCTGACAAGGTAAAAATCTGTCGTTCTGCCCCTGAACAAGGCAGTTAACCTACCGTTCCCAGGCCGTCATTGAAAATAAGAATGTGTTCTTAACTGACTTGCCTAGTTAAATAAAGATTAAATAAAGGTGTAAAAAAATTAAAAATCTGCCAAATCAGTGTCCGAAAATACAGATTTCCGATTGTTATAAACTTGAAATCGGCCCTAATTAATCGGCCAATCCGATTAATCGGTCAACCTCTAATCCTAACTGACCTAAGACAGGGAATTGTGAAAAACTGAGTTTAAATGTGTTTGGCTAAGGTGTATGTAAACTTCCGACTTCAATTATATTTGAAGTGTTTTGTCATTTGAATTGTTTGAGTATGATTCCAGGAAGATTGACTATCTTAATAAATGAAACTAATCTCGCCCTTTTTCTCATTCACAGAGTCATTAGATGAGCTCACCACCATGGTGGTTAAGCTGTTTGGCGAAGTGGAGAACAAGAATGTGCTTATCCCCGAGTTCCCCAACCACCCCTTCCAGGAGGAGCATCTCAAGGTGAGCTCCTTAGTTTCTCCCTCCAAGACACAAATCATTATATGGATACACAATCAAATACATCATCCCATGGAAAAGTTGTGCTTCTGAGGTACTTTTTGTTTTCTCAATTCAAATATCTCATCCCTAATTTTCCTTCATAGCAATTCTACAAAGTGGTGCCTATCAAGGACATTAGGAACCTGTATGTGACGTTCCCTATCCCAGACCTGCAGAAGTACTACAAGTCCAACCCAGGCCACTATCTGGGCCACCTGATAGGCCACGAGGGCCCAGGGAGCCTGCTGTCTGAGCTCAAATCCAAAGGTAGGCCAGAGGGCTATGATTAAGAGAATCTCCGTTTTAATATTTAGGGCTTGATAGAATGGTAGAAACTCTTCTGCAAACTGAGTACTCAGTTCTGCCATCTCTGGTCTCTTGGACCTCCCACTACGGGAGGGTAGCTCCCGCTCAGCCCAGTCAAAGCTCTTCTCGGTCCTGGAACCCAATGTTGGAACCAGATTCCTTCTGAAGCAAGGACAGAAGAGTCCCTATCTTCTGAAAATGGCTGAAACCCTATTTCTTAAATACCCCCCCCCCCCCCCCCTTTTGTGAACTATACTCCTACTTGATTTTTATTAGAACATTTGTACTTGTACTGACTTTGCTGATGGGTACTATTTGTTTGGGGGGGGGGGGGGTGTACTTACTATGACAGATATGTGGTTGTCCCACTTAGAGATCTTAAGATGAATGCAGTAACTATAAGTCACTATGGATAAGACTCTCTGCTAAATGAATAAAATGTAGAAATATGTAAGTCTTAATTATTCAAGGGTTTATACTGGCCGTACATGCTGTAGAAGTGTTTGTATTTGAATTGATCATGAGAGCTTTGCCCTTTATTCTTGTGCAGGCTGGGTAAACACGCTGGTCGGAGGCCAGAAAGAGGGAGCTAAAGGCTTCATGTTCTTCATCATCAATGTGGACCTGACAGAGGAGGGACTCTGTAAGCATTAGGATCTCAGGGATTGTGTTTTGTTCATGTGTTTGTGCCCACACCCTCATGTCATAAAGCTGTCTGTGTGTGGCATTCGGAAAGTATTCAGATCTCTTGACTTTTTCCACTTTTTGCTACATTACAGCCTTATTCTGAAATGGATTAAATAAATAAATCTTCACACAAAGCCCCATAATGACAAAGCGAAAACAGGTTTTTAGACATTTATGCAAACCTTATTTACATATGTATTCAGACCCTTTGCTATGAGACTCGAAATTGAGCTCAGGTGCATCCTTTTCTATTGATCATCCTTGAGATGTTTCTACAACTTGATTGGAGTCCACCTGTGGTAAATTAAATTTATTGGACATGATTTGGAAAGGCACACACACGCCTGTCTATATAAGGTCCCACAGTTGACAGTGCATATCAGAGCAGAAGAGATGAAGGAGATTGAAGGAATTGTCGGTAGAGATCTGAGACGACACGATTGTCGAGGCACAACTGTGTCCCCAAGAACACAGTTTGGAACCACCAAGATGCTTCCTAGAGCTGGCTGCTTGGCCAAACTGAGCAGTCGGGGGAGAAGGGTCTTGGTCATCATCTCTATGGTGAAGCATGGTGGTGGCAGCATCATGTTGTGGGAATGTTTTTCAGCGGCAGGTACTGGGAGACTAGTCAGGATCGAGGGAAAGCTGAACGGAGGAAAGTACGGAGATCCTCAAAGAAAACCTGCCCCTGATTACTCAGGACCTCAGACAGGGGCAAAGTTTCAACTTCCAACAGGACAATGACCCTATGCACAGAGCCAAGACAGTGCAGGAGTGGCTTCAGAACAAGTCTCAATGTCCTCGAGTGGCTCAGCCGGTGCCTGGACTTGAACCCGATAGAACATTTCTGAGGAGACCTGAAAATAGCTGTGCAACAACACTCCCCGTCCAACCTGACAGAGCTTGAGAGTATCTGCAGAGAAGAATGGGAGAAACTCCCCAAATACAAGTATGTTGCGTCATACCCACGAAGACTCTGCTGTAATCAGTGCCAAAGGCGCTTCAACAAAGTACTGAGTAAAGGGTCTGAATACTTATGTGATATTTCATTTATTTATTTTTTATACATTTGCAAAAATTTCGAAACCTGTTTTTGCTTTGTCATTATGGGGTATTGTGTGTAGATTGAGGGAATTTTTTTGTATATTTTAGAAAAATGAATGTAACAATGTGGGAAGAGTCAAGGGGTCTGAATACTTTCCGAATGCACTGTATGCCCAACCTTGCCCAACGCTGAAGTGTCATTTGTTTCTGTAGTGCACGTGGATGACATCATCTTCCACATGTTCCAGTACATCCAGAAGCTGCGCATGAAGGGGCCTCAGGAGTGGGTCTTCCAGGAGTGCAAGGTAAGTACAGCACTGTAGTACCACTCACTTCGAGTTTCTGGCTAATTTCAGAGTGGCAGGTAGCGTAGGGGTTAAGAGCTTTGTGCCATTAACCGAAACGTCGCTGGTTCAAATCTCTGCGCCGACTAGTTGAAAAATCTCTCTGTGCCTTTGCGCAAGGGACATAACCTTAATTGCTCCTGTAAGTCACTCTGGATAAGAGCATCTGCTAAAATGACTAAAATCTTCTCACTGTTTTAGGATTGAGGGTCGTGCTGTCAGAAAACAATCAGTCAACTATTTATGCATAGTCCTTTTCACAAAACCAAAATGAAGTCAGGACCAAGACTGAGAAACGGACTCAAATCGTCTTTGTGGTGGCCTCATAGTTAAACCTCTGGTGTATTTAAAAGTACACATGGATTACATCTGAATTGTCTCATTGTGTTGCTCAATCCTCTGTATGTAATATGCTTTATTTGCATGTGATTGACATGTGACTTGTCTCTCCACCGCAGGACCTAAACACAGTGGCCTTCAGGTTCAAGGACAAGGAGCGGCCCCGTGGCTACACCTCCAAAGTGTCTGGATTACTGCACGTAGGTGGTGCTCTCTCCATTTCTTAAGGTCATCTCCACGGTGATGCACTGCAGCTCCGTGGCTCTGTTTGATGATGATGTCATCAGACTGCCTTGTCTACCAGCCTCTTATTTTGTGGGTAAAACTCAGCCCCAGTCTAAATTAAACTGACATTCCTGCTAGAGTCAAAATATTACTGTTAGCAAGGCAGTCATAGAGGGTAGGATGTCCAGTGTATTTTGGTCTGTTGATTTTCTTTACCTATGTGTGCGTATCTTTTTTATTTTTTGTGAACTAAGCAGAGCACCAGTTCTGTGTTCCAGTGAACCGTGTTCCCCTGCATGTGATACAGTAAAATGCATCCCCCATTGTTAGCACCTAAACCTGTTTTTCTTTTGTCCTTTGTTTTGCAGTACTACCCTCTGGAGGAGATCCTAGCAGCAGAGTACCTACTGGAGGACTTCAGGCCAGACCTGATAGAGATGGTGCTGGACAAGCTGAGGCCAGAATACGTCAGGTTAGTTCGGCTTGTTTTATTCTGTTTTCACATTCGTCTTTCCAGCATGGTTTCAGCGACTGTGGCGAATGCATTATCAAACCAGCGCAGTCCAGATTGGCTCAGCTCAGTTAGTTTGGCTCAGCTCGGTCACAGGGTACCAGCGCTCCACTCAACTAAGAGTACACGCCTATGACACTTCTGTTTTGAAGTGCATTTTGATAAACATATTTGTAATGTCCTATATAATTTTTTTACCTTTTAATTATTTATCCTGGCAGGTCAGTTAAGAAGAAATTCTTATTTACAATGATGGCCTACACCGGCCAAACCCGGATTACGCTGGGCCAATTGTGCGCCGCCCTATGGGCCGGTTGTGATACAGCCTGGAATCGAACCATGGTGTCTATAGTGACACCTATAGCAATGAGATGCAGTGCCTTAGGGTCTCCCGAGTGGCACAGCAGTCTATCTCCACTATATATGCAAAAGTATGTGGACAACCCTTCAAATGATTGGATTAGGCAATTTCAGCCACACCTGTTGCTGACAGGTATATACAATTGAGCACACAGCCATTCAATCTCCATAGGCTAATCTGGGTTTGGTTACATTTACATGCCGAATGCACAGTGCCAACAGTGAAGTTTGGTAGAGGAGGTATAATGGTCTAGGGCTGTTTTTCATGGTTCGGTCTAGGCCCCTTAGTTCCTGTTAAGGGAAATCTTAATCGTACAGCATACAATGAGATTCTAGACGATTCTTTGCTTCCAACTTTGTGGCAACAGTTTGGGGAAGGCCCTTTCCTGTTTCAGCATTACAATGCCCTCGTGCGCATAGCGAGGTCCATACAGAAATGGTTTGTCAAGTTCAGTTTGGAAGAACTTGACTGGCCTGCACAGAGCCCCGACCTCGACCCCATCGAACACCTTTGGGATGAATTGGAACGCCTACTACGAGTCAGGCCTAATTGCCCAAAATCAGTGCCCAACCTCACTAGTGCTCATGTGGCTGAATGGAAGCAAGTCCCCACAGAAGTATTCAGACCACTTGACTTTTTCCACATTTTGTTACGGTACAGCCTTATTTTAAAAAAGTGTCTCAATCTACACACAATACCCCATAATGACAAAGGAAAATTGTATAAAAAAAATATCCCTACTCAGCCCACTCCCAGACAGTCTAAGCTAAATTCTTGCTTGAGAAATTGCTCTTTGCTAAGAAACGTTTTTTATTTTTGACCATTGTTAAATCAAAATCACAGTAAGGTACTTAATTGTTACCCTGTAATGATTTAATATTGAGAATGAAATCGCTGCATTGGACTTTTAACATTCACCTAAACCTTGCACTGTTGAATTAAGAGAACTTTAAAAAACTGTTGAACCTGAATCAATAGGGAGCTCAATAACACATTCTGCAGTATTACTACCACTACAGTCACTACTACTCTACTTCAGTCACTACTATTGGCATCCTAGAAATATAACACTGCTATGGAAGGCACTCGAGCTGATGTCATAAGGGCGATACAAATCTTCCGTAGGCAGCTCAGGGAAAATGGAGTGTGTCTGACTAAAACGATCTGACAAGGGGGTTTATAAATGCTAATAATGAGACCTGTTTCTGTCCGTCCTCTCACTGCAGAGTCGCAGTTGTCTCAAAGTCGTTTGAAGGGCAGACAGACAAGACTGAGGAATGGTATGGGACCCACTACAAACAGGAGCCCATCTCTGAGGAAGTCATCAAGGTGAGACTGAAATGCGTTCAAACTCAACAGATTTTCCATATTCTCATCACCCTATGGGTGAATCTCCGAAATCTTTGATTCCTCACGTCCTCTCCTTGCCTTATCCTCAAAACATATTGTAGAAGATTGGATTTTATTCTTCTGACATTTTCGTTCAATGCATTTTCAGTAAGAGGAGCAGAAACAAGGACACAAGGAATAGAGGACAGATTTGAGATTCACCCTGATCTGACTGGGCGTCTTTTTAAATCGTCAATTGGCAATGCTTAAATTGGCACTCTGCAATTACTACATCCATTTTTTAATTAATAATATACTGTACCTGTCAAAAGATTGGACTCATCTACTCATTTAAGGATTTTTCTTTATTTGTCCTATTTTCTACATTGTAGAACTATGAAATAACATATGGAATCATGTAGTAACCAAAAAAGTGTTAAACAAATCAAAATATATTTTAGGTTCTTCAAAATAGCCACCCTTTGCCTTGATGACAGCTTTGCACACTCTTGGCATTCTCAACTAGCTTCATGAGGAATTATTTTCCAACAGTCTTGAAGGAGTTCCCACATATGCTGAGCACTTGTTGGCTGCTTTTCCTTCACTCTGTGGTCCAACTCATCCCAAACCATCTCAATTGCGTTGAGTAAGGCTGATTGTGAATGCCAGGTCATCTGATGCAGCACTCATCACTCCTTGGTCAAATAGCCCTTACACAGCCTGGAGGTGTGTTGGGTCATTGAACTGTTGAAAAAACAAATGATAGTCCCACTAAGCGCAAACCACATGGGATGGTGTATCGCTGCAGAATGCTGTGGTAGCCATGCTGGTTAAGTGTGCCTTGAATTTTAAATAAATCAGTGTCACCAGCAAAGCACCATCACACCACCACCTCCGTGCTTCACTGTGGGAACCACACATGCGGAGATCATCTGTTCACCTACTCTGCGTCTCAAAGACACGGAGGTTGGAACCAAAAATTACACTTTTGGACTCATCAGACACATGGACAGATTTCCACCAGTCTAATGTCCATTGCTTGTGTTTCTTGGCCCAAACAAGTATCTTCTTAGTGGTGGGCTTTAGTAGTGGTTCATCTGCAGCAATTCAACCATGAAGGCCTGATTCACGCAGTCTCCTCTGAACAGTTGAAATGTGCCTGTTACTTGATACTGTGAAGCATTTATTTGGGCTGCAATCTGAGGCTGGTAACTCTAATGAACTTATCATCTGCAGTAGAGGTAACTCTTGCTCTTCCTTTCCAGTGGCGGTCCTCATGAGAGCCAGTTTCATCATACCGCTTGATGGTTTTTGCAACTGCACTTGAAGCAACTTTCAAAGTTCTTGAAATTTTCCAGATTGACTGACTTAATAATAATATGGACTTGGGCTTTTAGCCCTGTTTGATATCTTCAGAATACCACCGCTACCTTGTCACAAACACAACTGATTGGCTCAAACGCATTAAGGAAATAAATTGTTAATTGAAATGAATTTCAGGTGACTACCTCATACTACCTCCAAACTTTTGACTGGTACTGTATACCCACTGATTCTTGATGAACATCTTATACATGCCTTGTGAGCTTAATTCAACTTGTGTTCCCCTTCAGAAACCAACAAATAAGCCTGTTTTACTCCATTGTTTGTAAACAATGTAATTGTAAATAAACACTGTATAGTTTCAACCATGTTTTGAGGCTATGTTGATATTATGGATTGTCATAACATGCATCCATAGCTCTGTATGAATTTGAATGGTTACATTTTTCCAGCCACATACCAAAACAATTGGCGTTGTCTGCTTTTTTGTTGTTTGAACGGCAGATTCTCCAGGAATCGTCAGTCTATCCAATTGCTGTCACACATTCCCTAAATGATCTAAGGTTTATCATACCATTAACCACAAGCCATTTATTTTATTAGTAAGGCACTGATGATCCACTGTCAACACCCCAGTGGTGAATGATGTTTAAAGCCACAGATGGCTCAATAATTTGCAGACTTTTTTTCTATTCAGTGTAGTATCGGGGTTCAAATGTGTGATGGTTTAGCAATAGTGAAGTTTTGATAGTAATTTTACAGTAAGACTGACACTAGCACTGTGAATGTTCTCAATTCACTTTTCTGAAATAAATCCTTGGGCCACTAACTCCACAGAGCTTATGATGTTACAAAAGCTTTTGTGGAAGGCTTTAATAGGTCCTGGGCACTCTGGAGCGGGTTTTCATTATGATCTCTCTGTACTTTGCTCTATTCATCTTTCCCTTGATCCTGACTAGTCTCCCAGTCCTTGCTGCTGAAAAACATCCCCACAGCATGATGCTGCCACCACCATTCTTCACCGTAGGAATGGTGCCAGGTTTCTTCCAGACGAGACACTTGGCATTCAGGCCGAAGTGTTCAATCTTAGTTTCATCATGGTCTGAGAGTCTTTAGGTACCTTTTGGCAAACTCCAAGCAGGCTTTCATGTACCTTTTATTGAGGACTGGCTTCTGTCTGGCCACTCTACCATGAAGGCCTGATTTTCCTTCTGGAAGGTTCTCCCAGCTCCACAGAGGAGCTCTAGAGCTCTGTCAGAGTGACCATCGAGTTCTTGGTCAACTCCCTGACCAATGCCCTTCTCCCCCGATTGCTCAGTTTGGCTGGGCAGCCAGCTCTAAGAAGAGTCTTGGTGGTCCCAAACTACTTCCATTTAAGAATGATGGAGACCACTGTGTTTTTGGAGACCTTTTTTGGTAATCTTCCCCAGATCTGTTCCTCAACACAATCCAGTCTCTGAGCTCTACGGACAATTCCTTTGATCTCATGGCTTGGTTTTTTTCTCTGACATGCACTGTCAACTGTGGGACCTTTATATAGACAGGTGTGTGAAATCGGGTCCAATCATTTGAATTTACCACAAGTGGACTCCAAGCTATAGAAACATCTCAAGGATGATCAATGGAAACAGAATGCGCCTGAGCTCAATTTCAAGTCTCATAGCGATGAGTCTGAATACTTATGTTGAGGTATTTGCAAACATTTTTAAACCTGTTTCTGCTTTGTCATTATGGGGTATTGTGTGTAGATTGCTGAGGATCAGTTTCTTTAAGTCAATATTAGAATAAGGCTGTAACGTAACAAAATGTGAAAAAAGTCAAAGGGTCTGAATACTTTCTGAGGGAACTGTATCTACAGCCAACAACAGTCTATGTTTAAAAAATGTTTTTTAAATAATCTGGATGATTTCTTTTTTTAAAGATTCGGCCTTGTTATTGAGATTTTCATGCCTTTTCAGGATCAAAAGGGGACTTATGTGGTGGTTATGGCAGGGGTTGTGGCAATGGATGTGGTCGTCCCTTCGGCGCGGCTGAATTTTAAAGGCCCCCATCTTGACATTGTGGACACATTTTTGCGTTTTTCAGCTAATTTCCTTTAATTCTACAGTTTGCCATTGTGCTGAGATTTTGCCGTTTTAAAGCTAATTTCCTGAATTTTTCCCATGGCTAATGCAGTGCTCTTTTGCTCAAACATAATAACAAAATCAATACTGATAAATTCCAAAACACTGAATTTTCAATTCTCCATGACTGTCTATCTTTTATTTTGGTGATTGTTATTTCTCAAAGATTATATTATAAAACAAATATAAACGCCCATTGTCTCTTCTACATACTTTATACCTGGTTTTATCCGTAAAGTTTACACTGATTGTTTTTCCATCCTTGAATATATATATATATATATATATATATATAATATATTTTTTACACTTTGGACATGGGTGACCCGGAAAGAATTTCAATGGCAGAAAAATCCCTGCTTTTATACCGCCTTTGTACCGTATCGTGGTGTGTGTGTGTGTGTGTGTATATATATATATAGATATATATATATATCTATCACTTTCTGACCACTTCTTCCATGGCCAGACATGTATGAACATGTCTATTTAAATCAAAAGGGATGCTGTCAAAAAGTGATTAAATTCAAACGGATTTACCCTACAATGAAAAATGTGACTGTTTAAATGAAGAATGCAATCTGCTTTCTTGTAACCTGTAGCTATTCACTTAAAAGTAGCTAAGTAAAAAAAAGTTTAATAAATGGTTTTGACAGTATTGAAAATCATGCGATGAGTATTTCAAAATCTGGTATACTGCCAAACCCTAGTGTGTAGTTGGTTGCCACTGGACATAGTTGATCCTGCGTCATGTAGAATCTGCCTGGGACAGTTCGTCTGAGTTGCATCATCTATAGTTTATTGGCTATAGTTGGATAGATGTGTAGAAGCCTTTAGTCATGTATCAATAAATTCCCAACCCTTAACTTAGCAAGGAGGACTAGCTAAATTGTCTGTGTTTCAGAAATGGGGAAACGCTGACCTCAATGGCAAGTTCAAGCTGCCCATGAAGAACGAGTTCATTCCCACCAGCTTTGAGATCTACCCTCTGGAGAAGGACTCTCCTTCCGCTCCCACTCTAATCAAGGTAAGCCTCGCTCTGGATAAGAGCATCTGCTAATTGACTAAAATGTGAAATGTCAGGGTGTTGCATTTATCAAACTATTTTTACTTCATTCACCAAGCAGCTAGACCGAAAGCATAGCTGCATGTTTCAGGTGTCTGAATTTGTTCATAAGCTTTCATATGATAATGAGGAAACGGAGTCAGGATTGAGAAGTATTTCGTACTGTTGTTGTCAAGGTGTTCTGATCAGAGGATGTACGTGGTAACAACTGCTAACAGGTTGGAATCTCTTTTGAGCTATTAGCTTCAGTATTACAGTACATTGTTGACTGCGGTTCACAAACCAACAAAGTTCAAAAGCAGTTGTAGAGATTTGATCTACCTCCTTAAAAACAAGTACTACAGCCTGATATCTTCATATACTTTTTGCATGCCCTTTCCCCTCATTTGAATCTGTTGCTAATGTAATCATGCTTTTTTCCATCTTTTTCCTAGGACACCGCTATGAGCAAGGTGTGGTTCAAGCAGGATGACAAGTTTTTCCTACCAAAGGCATGCCTGAACTTTGAGTTCTTCAGGTTGGTATACAAACCACAGCCCATGTTCCAAGTTTCTGAGACGACGATGTGATACATCTTTTGTATTATTTTCCTCATACAAACAATTGTAGTTATAGGACTCAAATACTGCTATTTGAAATCGTATTAGGAAGGACCACATGGGAACCCACGTGTCCTGCTGATCCCTTCCCTTGAATTAATCAATGAATGTATAAGCAACATGGCTACTTTTTTTGTTTTTCAATTACAGTGATTTAGAGAGAGATGTGTTGTAGCTAACAGTTGATTCATCACTGCCATTTTTTTCTACAGCCCGTTTGCGTATGTGGACCCAATACATTGTAACATGGCCTATTTGTACCTGGAGCTCCTCAAGGACTCCCTCAACGAGTATGCATATGCAGCCGAGCTCGCCGGCTTGAACTATGACCTCCAAAATACCATCTATGGGATGTATGTAAGTATTAAAATTCCCCATCGCCCTCACGCCACCGCGATCCCAAACCCATCTGTTCCTCCCTCATGCATTCTCAACCTGGGCCTTCGTATCAGCCCTGGCTGCATCCTCCTCTTCATCCTTTCTTCTTTGAAACCGCCTCGTCAGAAATGCTAGACTTGACAGTTGTTCGTTTCCCATTCGTGGTGGCACTGTTTGGGTATGAACTTTAAAAACTAATTCGGTACAGTCCTCTGTCAGAGGCGGTTATTATTATTTTTTAATCTGATACAAAGGAATGGGAGATAGACAGTAAGTGGTTGTAGCCGTAGCATTAACCTACCATTTTAGTGGCAAAGTACTCCATCCCTCATTGGTGGACAGAAAAGCCGGTTGCGAGGCTGCATATACATACTCTTCTTAATCAATCTTCTCACCCTGCTCTGTCTTTTTGACCACGTTATCCCACCTCCCCTACCAACAATTATGTTTATTACATTTTTTTGGGGTCACTACCTATACTCAGACCCCCTGCACTGCAACATGACTGATCTGTTTCTCAGGTGATTTAAGAGTATACATATGCAGCCAGCCTTGCCGGGCTGGTCTATGGCAGCCTCAGGGAAGAATGCCATCCTCGTAAGTACAGTGTCCGTCTGACAGTCCCCCTAATAGCTAGGGGAAAAGAGGGAGGGCCCATCTTTTTGAAATGTTTATTTAACTAGGCGCAAGTCCAGTTATTAAGAACAAATTCTTATTTATCCATCTTAAGGTTCTGAGTGTGGAAGACTGTGTCTTCCGTCTATCTACGCCATTTGTTTCTGTGTGTTAGTCTGTCTGTAGGAAGATGTGGAGGTCCTAGAAGGTCCCCTTTCCTATGTTCTCTCCGTTTATGTAGGGACTTGTGGTTTCACTGCAAGGATGGCCAAATGTAGTCTTCAAGGAATGCCGTTTAAGTGATATGAAGTTGAACATCAACTATGAATTTATCCAATACTTATCTGACAACAGAGTAAGTTCAACTGATCAGGTCTGGGTTAAAATATGAACTATAATATCAGCAGACTGCCTGTCTTGAAGGACACGTTTGGCCCCGTTGATTTCACTGAATCACTCCGAAAACACACCCCATCTAATACACCTAGATAGAGCGTCATACATTCTCTCAAATTTTGATATTTTAATTTATCTTTGGCATCCATTTCGAAATTCTCTGTGCGGTCAATGTCAGCCAGATTGTAGAACAGTAAGTGTCTCCTTCACAAGTCCTAAAGGAATAAAGCTGAAAACACTGCTTATCCTCTGAAAAATGTATAGGTACTGTAAGTTCTTTGAATTCTCCAGTCCGGCCAATCACACATACCTAGCTAACTTTATGATGGGGTGTTTATCTTTGTATTAAGGTTTTCCGAGCTTCACCAGTAATAGAGTTGCGTCGGCACAAACTAACTGGGGACTCATCAAGGGTAATGATGTTGGAAGAGATTTACAGTTAACTGGTGTCAGTATGTGTGTGTCAGCGAGAACGAGAAAGGGGAGGTATTATATTATAATAGAGAGCGAAACGCTGTAGCCTGAGGGTATTTCCGATTCATGAAGGGGCCCGAATGTTTGGATGATATTGCAAAGCGGAGCTTCATATAACCTTGACTGGGCTCTGCCTATGCATGGTGTTGTTGGTTTGGTAAATTTACACGCATACACACACCACTCACTGCATCACTTATTGTTAGTTGGTCACAGAACTCGATGAATAAGGGTAATGCATTTGCAGTTGATGGTAATGAGCAATGCTTGCTTTGTAGAGTTGAGTAGTTGGCTACAGACCCATAATATGGTCATTGCAGTGGCAGCAATGCAGGGTTGGAACCCTGTGCTAACGGGCTAGTGTGTGATGCCACAGTCATTAGCGTGGATGCTAGCGCGGTCAGTGAAAGTCACAGCAGAGGCACCTTCATGGCCCAGCCTGCCTCTCTCTGCTGTGTGTGTGAGGGGCCATTTCACAGACTGTACTCAGGACTCAGCCAGCACTCCGTGTCCTCTGACAGATAGTGGTTGGCATTATGCTGAGTGGAGTCATTGTCCTAGAGGAAGGGCCAGGGCAGGAAGAGAGGTTTGGGAGGTTGGTCTAAAACACTACTACCTTTAGTTTCCCTAACCGATAGGGCTGTTTATTCATCTGCACACACATTTTACTGTTCTTTCCTACAGGCTCTATGCCACATCAAGTTATGTTCACCTTTTTTCTCTTTTCCTCTTCCTTCCATCTCCTTCCCACAGCTCTCAGTGAAGGGCTACAATGACAAGCAGCACATCCTGCTGAAGAAGATCATTGAGAAGATGGCCGCGTTTGAGATTGATGAGAAACGCTTTGACATCATCAAGGAAGCGGTAAGCTGAGCCCCGCCGCCCAGTTTAAAACTCCTCGGGCTATGAAATCATAACGGATCGAAGCTGACGTTGGTTTTTGAATGTTTGATTCTGCTATTGTGTTTGACCCCATGGTGCACACAAACTACCCTTGTATTGTGTTTAACCCCTGATATGATTGGGCTGAGCGTTGATCCCTATTGCCCTTTGACCGCTCCTCCAGTATATGAGGTCACTGAACAACTTCAGGGCGGAGCAACCCCACCAGCATGCCATGTACTACCTGCGTCTGCTGATGACAGAGGTGGCCTGGACCAAAGACGAGCTCAAGGAGGCTCTAGACGGTGAGCCGTTCTCACTCTAACTCCACACACCCACCTACACACACACGGGCACGTGTACGTACGCACATACTCTTCTCTCCCTATCTCTCCCCTGCTCTCATTTGAATGCTCAGCCAGTTTGAGCTCCTCCATGAGCTGCAGTCATTTCTCTGCAGTGAAAATATCACCGTAGGAAGAGGAGCAGATGTATTGTCTGTACGTTCAGTACATTATGCGTTCGCAATGTCCTGTGTAACACTTGAGGCCGAGTTCACCTTGGGGAAAAGACTGCATTTCTGTCTTTTCATTATTACCTCAAACTTGTCCCTATTTCACCTGCCTAGTGCTAGGGTTGTGACAATATCAGTATCGCTATATAATTTCCATGTAAAAAATAAATACACGAAGCAGACCAAACTCTTTGCTTCTTTAAAAAAAAAAACCTGCCCTAGGTAAAATATTGTGTCTGATGGATGGCTTGGAAAATGTGACTCTGGGTGACAAAATAACTGGTCACTTTAATAATGGAACACTGGTCACTTTAATAATGTTTACATACTGTTTTACCCATTTCATATGTATATACTGTATTGTAGCCACGTCCATCCTACTCAACTAAATCAAATAAAATCAAATTTTATTTGTCACATACACATGGTTAGCAGATGTTAATGCGAGTGTAGCGAAATGCTTGTGCTTCTAGTTCCGACAATGCAGTAATAACCAACAAGTAATCTAACTAACAATTCCAAAACTACTGTCTTGTACACAGTGTAAGGGGATAAAGAATATGTACATAAGGATATATGAATGAGTGATGGTACAGAGCAGCATAGGCAAGATACAGTAGATGGTATCGAGTACAGTATATACATATGAGATGAGTATGTAAACAAAGTGGCATAGTTAAAGTGGCTAGTGATACATGTATTACATAAGGATACAGTCGATGATATAGAGTACAGTATATACGTATGCATATGAGATGAATAATGTAGGGTAAGTAACATATAAGGTAGCATTGTTTAAAGTGGCTAGTGAAATATTTACATCATTTCCCATCAATTCCCATTATTAAAGTGGCTGGAGTTGAGTCAGTGTCAGTGTGTTGGCAGCAGCCACTCAATGTTAGTGGTGGCTGTTTAACAGTCTGATGGCCTTGAGATAGAAGCTGTTTTTCAGTCTCTCGGTCCCAGCTTTGATGCACCTGTACTGACCTCGCCTTCTGGATGATAGCGGGGTGAACAGGCAGTGGCTCGGGTGGTTGATGTCCTTGATGATCTTTATGGCCTTCCTGTGACATCGGGTGGTGTAGGTGTCCTGGAGGGCAGGTAGTTTGCCCCCGGTGATGCGTTGTGCAGACCTCACTACCTATTGCTGTACATATACTATTCTATCCATATATTCTTCAGATATACTATATATTCAATCCACATACTGTCCATGGTGTCTATACATCACATAATACCAGTCAAAAGTTTGGAAAGACCTACTTCTCAAGGGTTTTTCTTTATTTTTACTATTTTCTAGATTGTAGAATAATAGTGAAGACATCGCAACTATGAAATAACGCATATGGAATTATGTAGTAACCAAAAACCAAAAGATTGTTAAACAAATCAAATATATTTTATATTCTTGAAAGTAGCCACCCTTGATGACAGCTTTGCACACTCCTGGCATTCTCTCAACCAGCTTCATGAGGAATTATTTTCCAACAGTCTTGAAGGAGTTCCCACATGCTGAGCACTTGTTGGCTGTTTTTCCTAAACTGTGCGTCCAACTCATCCCAAACCATCCCAATTGGGTTGAGGTTGGGTGACTGTGGAGGCCAGGTCATCTGATGCAGCACTCATCACTCCTTCTTGTTCAAATAGCCCTTACACAGCCTGGAGGTGTGATGGGTGATTGTCCTGTTGAAAAACAAATGACAGTTCCAATAAGCGCAAACCAGATTACTTCTCTTTTGACAAGATCATCAAGTTTTGAGGGAGCGTGCAATTGGCATTCTGACTGCAGGAATGCCCACCAGAGCTGTTGCCAGAGAATTGAATGTTCATTTTCTACCATAGAATTTGGCAGTACGTCCAACCGGCCTCACAACCGCAGACCACATGTAACCACACCAGACCAGGACCTCCATATCTGGCTTCCAGCCACCCGGACAGCTGATGAAACTGAGGATTATTTCTGTCTGTAATAAAGCCCTTTTGTGGGGGAAAACTCTGTCGTTCTGATTGGCTGGGCCTGGCTCCCCAGTGAGTGGGCCTATGCCCACCCATGGCTGTACCCCTGCCCAGTCATGTGAAATCCATAGATTAGGGCCTAAAGCATATTTAGGGCCTAAAGCATATTTCAATTGACAGATGTCCTTATATGAACAATAACGCTGTAAATTATTGCATGTTGCGTTTATGGTGTGGGGTGGCAATTCTTTGGGGGGCCGCACAGCCCTCCATGTGCTCGCCAGAGGTAGCCTGACTGCCATTAGGTACCGAGATGAAATCCTCAGACCCCTTGTGAGACCATATGCTGGTGCGGTTGGCCCTGGGTTCCTCCTAATGCAAGACAATGCTAGACCTCATGTGGCTGGAGTGTGTCAGCAGTTCCTGCAAGAGGAAGGCATTGATGCTATGGACTGGCCCGCCCGTTCCCCAGACCTGAATCCAATTGAGCACATCTTGGACATCATGCCTCGCTCCATTCACCAACGCCACGTTGCACCACAGACTGTCCAGGAGTTGGCGGATGCTTTAGTCCAGGTCTGGCAGAAGATCCCTCAGGAGACCATCCGCCACCTCATCAGGAGCATGCCCCAGGGAGGTCATACAGGCACGTGGAGGCCACACACACTACTGAGCCTCATTTTGACTTGTTTTAAGGACCTTACCTCAAAGTTGGATCAGCCTGTAGTGTGGTTTTCCACTTTAATTTTGAGTGTGACTCCAAATCCAGACCTCCATGGGTTGATAAATTTGATTTCCATTGATCATTTTGTGTGATTTTGTTGTCAGCACATTCAACTATGTAAAGAGAAAAGTATTTAATAAGAATATTTCATTCAGATCTAGTATGTGTTATTTTAGTGTACCCTTTAATTTTTTTGAGCAGCAGTGTATTTTTGGTCACTGTATATGTATTTATATTCTGGACTTAGCTATTATTTTGTAATTTATTTATTTTTACTTTTTAAATTTGTGTGTATTAGGTATTACTGCACTGTCGCTACACCCACAATATCTGCTAAACATGTGTATGCGACAACTAAAATCTGATGTTTGTTTCTAACATTAGGGCTGTTTTCCTAAAGAAGTTAAATCTGCGTAGTGTTTTGTTTCCCAACCGCGATACTAACAAGTATCGCGATACTGTTATCTTCCCAGCTCTACCTAGTGCCTATGTGTTTAGTTAGTGCCCTTGTTGCCCTTCTCTGGGTCTCCAGTCTTTCACAGATCCCTGTACCTGGTTTTTACAGACCAGCTACTGCTGTGTGTGCCCCCTTCCCTACTATTCTCCCATCCTTCCCCAGTCACTCATCCCTGGCTGCTCATCCACCACCTCTCACCACTATCTGAATGAATCTGGGTCAGACACTGTGAATTCAGATTGACCAACATACGCAAAGAGGAAGTGTGTTGTGTTTGTGTCTGCATGTCTCCACGTTTGGGTGAGTGTGTTTGTGTACGTACATTTCTGCCCGCGCTGGCGACAGGAATGATATGCGGTGGCAGCAACAGCCTGCATGACTGATGCTTTTGATTCTGTCCCGATTTGTATAGATTTAGAATGATAGCTCTGTGATTGAGTCCTCCAGTCTGAATCTGTCTTCCAGATGTCACTCTCCCCCGCCTCAAGGCCTTCATACCTCAACTATTGTCACGGTTACACATCGAGACCCTTCTCCATGGCAACATCACCAAGGAGGTGAGTTTGAAGTTACCTTCCAGTGGACTGACTTCATTTGTAAATGGCAGACACACACACACACACACACAGCAAGACATTTGATGAATGGAATGTGGATATGTTCTATAACTGCTTATACGGTTAGCCGCTCCTCTCCCATATAGGTTCTAAGTGGAATGCTTTTCTGTCCACTAGCAGTGTCACAGAAGGTGAACACACTGTCGAACCCTGATAAGATCCTCCGATCAAATGACACTTTATAAAAGATCCCAGCCATCGACGAACAGTCTCCCTTATGTCTGGTAATGATGCCCAGTAGAGGGATGTCACAGTCTAGTGGAGAGGGAATTGGATGCACCAGCGGGGGCAATGGTCCATTTCATCACCATAGAGACTCACCGTGCACTGCACCTATTACCTTAGATGGAGCTTTTACTGCGTGGACAGAATTATTGTAGCAGTGTTCCGATTCAGTTGAACGAACCTATAGATACGTATCTGCTATGGAAAGGAGGTATCTTGACACATTTAAAAGGTGGATTACAACACTGATTTATGTCATTTGCACCTCTCACTTTGCTCTCTCGATCTCTTTCTCCAGTCTGCTCTAGACATGATGCAGATGGTTGAGGACACGCTTATGAATCAAGCCCACACCAAGCCCCTCCTACCAAGCCAGTTGATTCGCTACAGGGAGGTGCAGGTGCCAGATGGTAGGCCAAGTGCACTGCCTATCATTCCCTTCACCTCCATGTAACTTCGTCATGCCTGTCCCCATTGTGACCATGCTGAAGGTTTCTTACCCAACAGTCTGGCCTGTGCTTGTGTAACACCTCAGTGTTAATGCCCCTCCAATGTCCAAGGGAGAAAGTCTCACCTACAAAGGGGAAACAGACATCACTAGGCAATACAATACACACACTTTTCCTTAACCACTTACACAAACTCACACAGCACCACAGCACAACAACACACACAGTGCCTGTGCACTCTTTTCTTAATGACATTAAGTAACTTGAGCACAGAGGAGAGGAAAATCATGGCTGTCTGGGCCTCCTGGAAACATCCTGGATCCAGTCGGCCAGCCAGCCTCAAACTGAAATAACTGAACAAACACAAACTGAACTAACCTTTGAACGGAGTAGGATTTGGAGATGGAGGTGTCGGAGGGTAGGGCTGCCGTCTTATCGGCTCTTAACCAACGATACTATTTTGTTTGTTTTTTCATGTTGTTCGTAACTTGTTTTGTACATAATGTTGCTGCTACTGTCTCTTATGACTGAAAAGAGCTTCTGGACATTAGAACTGAGATTACTCACCTCAAACTGGACGAGGAGTTCGTCTTCAATGAGTCGGACGCGAGGGATATACTATCTACACCTGACCAGGTCCAGATCCCCGTGATTCGCTGGAAAAGGAAATGTAGGTTTCGCGGAAAGAGATCAGGATGCCTTGCGAGGATCAGGCGACGAGTGGCCAATCTGCCCTTGCCTTCCGTTCTGCTAGCTAACGTTCAATCACTGGAAAATAAATGGGACGAGCTGAAAGCACTTATATCCTACCAACGGAACATTAAAAACTGTAATATATAATGTTTCACGAGTCGTGGCAGAACGATGACATTAAGAACATACAGCTGGCGGGTTATACACACTATCGGCAGGACAGAACAGCAGCCTCTGGTAAGACACGGGCCTATGCATTTATGTAAACAACAGCTGGTGCACGATATCTAAGGAAGTCTCAAGGTTTAGCTCGCCTTAAATCGTTTTTTACCAAATTTCTATCAGCATGTTAAATGTGCAACCAAAGGGAAAACATTTCTAGACCACCTTTAATCCACACACAGAGATGCGTACAAAGTTCTCCCTTGCCCTCAATTTGGCAAATCTGATTCCTGCTTATAAGCAAAAATTAATGCAGGAAGCACCAGTGACTCGGTCTATAAGAAAGTGGTCAGTTAAAGCAGATGCTAAGCTACAGGACTGTTTTGCTAGGACAAACTGGAATATGTTCCGGGATTCTTCCGATGGCATTGAGGAGTACACCACATCAGTCACTGGCTTTATCAATAAGTGCATCGAGGACATCGTCCCCACAGTGACTGTATGTACATACCCCAACCAGAAGCCATGGATTACAGGCAACATACGCACTGAGCTAAAGGGTAGAGCTGCCACTTTCAAGGAGTGGAACTCTAACCCGGAAGCTTATAGGAAATCCCGCTATGCCCTCCGACGAAGCATCAAACAGGCAAAGCGTCAAGACAGAATTGTACTACACCGGCTCCGATGCTCGTCGGATGTGGCAGGGTTTGCAAACTATTACAGACTACAAAGGGAAGCACAGCTGAGAGCTGACACAAGCCTACCAGACAAGCTAAATAAATTATATGCTGGATTCGGGGCAAGTAACACTGAAACATGCATGAGAGCATCAGCTGTTCCGGACGACTGTGTGATCACTCTCTCCACAGCCGATGTGAGGACGTGTAGGACGTGTACTCCGAGCATGCACTGACCAACTGGCAAGTGTCTTTACTGACATTTTCAACCTCTTCCTGTCTGAATCTGTAATACCAACATATTTCAAGGAGAACACCATAGTCCCTGTGCCCAAGAACACTAGGGTATCCTACCGACCCATAGCACTCACGTTTGTAGCCATGAAGTGCTTTGATAGGCTGCTCATGGCTCACATCAAATCAAATGTATTTATATAGCCCTTCGTACATCAGCTGATATCTCAAAGTGCTGTACAGAAACCCAGCCTAAAACCCCAAACGGCAAGCAATGCAGGTGTAGAAGCACGGTGGCTAGGAAAAACTACCTAGAAAGGCCAAAACCTAGGAAGAAACCTAGAGAGGAACCAGGCTATGTGGGGTGGCCAGTCCTCTTCTGGCTGTGCCGGGTGGAGATTGTAACAGAACATGGCCAAGATGTTCAAATGTTCATAAATGACCAGCATGGTCATATAATAATAATAATCACAGGCAGAACAGTTGAAACTGGAGCAGCAGCACGGCTAGGTGGACTGGGGACAGCAAGGAGTCATGTCAGGTAGTCCTGAGGCATGGTCCTAGGGCTCAGGTCCTCCGAGAGAGAGAAAGAGAGAGAATTAGAGAGAGAATACTTAAATTCACACAGGACACCGGATAAGACAGGAGAAGTACTCCAGATATAACAAACTGAACAAACATCAACACCATTATCCCAGAAACGCTAGACCTACTCCAATTTGCATACCACCCCAACAGATCCACAGACGATGCAATCTCTATTGCACTCTACACTGCCCTTTCCCACCTGGACAAAAGGAACACCTATGTGAGAACGCTATTCATTGACAACAGCTCAGCGTTTAACACCATTGTTCCCTCAAAGCTCATCACTAAACTAAGGACCCTGGGATTAAGCACCTCTCTCTACAACTGGATCTTGGACGTCTTGATGGGCCTCCCCCAGCTGGTAAGGGTAAGCGACAACACATCCGCCACGCTAATCCTCAATACGGGGGCCCCCCCAGGGGTGCGTGCTCAGTCCCCTCCTGTACTCCCTGTTCACTCAGGACTGCTCGGCCAGGCACGACTCCAACACCATCATTATGTTGGCCGATGACACAACAGTGGTAGGCCTGATCACCGACAATGATGAGACAGCCTATAGGGAGGAGGTCGGAGACCTGACCGTGTGGTTCAAGGACAACAACCTCTCCCTCAATGTGATCAAGACAAAGGAGATGAATGTGGACCACAGGAAAGGAGGACCAAGCACGCCCCCATTCTCATCGACGGGGCTGTAGTTGAGCACGTTGAGAGCTTCCGGGCACGACAAAACCTATTCCCCCTCAGGAGACTGAAAATATTTGGCATGGGTCCTCAGATCCTCAAAAGGTTATACAGCTGCACCGTCGACAGCATCCTGACGGGTTGCATCACTGCCTGGTATGGCAACTGCTCGGCCTCCGACCGCAAGACACTACAGAAGGTAGTGCATATGGCCCAGTACATCACCGGGGCCAAGCTTCCTGCCATCCAGGACCTCTATACCAGGCGATGTCAGAGGAAGGCCCTACAAGGACTCCAGCCACCCTAGTCATAGACGGTTCTCTCTGCTACTGCACGGCAAGCGGTACCGGAGCGCCAAGTCTAGGTCCAAGAGGTTTCTAAACAGCTTCTACCCCCAAGCCTTGCCCCCCCCCCCCCCCCCCCGTCCCTTTTGCATTTCACCTGTTGTATTCGGCGCGTGTGACAAATCAATTTGATTTATAGCTTCCCAACAAAAAAACTTAACATGCACTTTTACAGACACATACTTAAACTGCTTACTTCCATTCATCTTCACTCGCACACTTTTTGCATTCTGAGGAGAACTGTTGACACATCATTCATCATTGAAAAGGATATGCATAAGTAACCTGCTGCATCTTTCCTCATTCAAAGTCTACTTGATCATTTAGGACTCAAATATAGGTGAGTCGATATCCAAATGAACTCAGCACATCCCGGGGGGGGGGGGGGGGTGCGCAAAACCCCCCCGGGATGTGCTGAGTTCATTTGGATGAAAGTTCCAATGAAAAGCTTTTAACACGCCTATTCACAGCCACTCAGCAAAAAGTGTGATGTTGGCTAAGTCTCTCCTGTCTGGAGACTGGAGAGTGTCCTCTGTCCTCTAGCTGAACTCTATATATAACGTTCCTGTATTATGCTTTTTAAATCTATCCAAACACGTTCTTTAGTAATTGTATATTTACAGTTAAGCCGTTTGCTGAGTTGCGCCTGCAGCATTATACAGTATTTGGATGAGCTGTATTGCATGGTTAGTACATGTGTGTGTGTTGAAGATTGATGCTACAGTATGTGTATAAACCCTGGGTCATATACACTGTGGCCAGTTTATTAGGTACACCAATCTGTACTGGGTCTGACCTCCCCCTTGCCTCCATAACAGTCTGAATTCTTCGCGGCACGGCCACATTGCTCAATTGGCCTAACGTGTGCCAGGAAAACATTCCCTACACCATTACGCCACCAGCCTGTACAGTTGACACCAGGCAGGATGGGCCATGGACTCATGCTGTTTATGCCAAATCCTGACTGCCATCAGCATAACTCGAGGAACTGGGATTTGTTGGCCTAGGCGACACTCAATTAATTGTGTTGGTGATTGCATGCCTGCTGGACCCACTTCCTCTTGTTTTTAGCTGATAGGAGTGGAACCCGGTGTGGTCGTCTGCTGCAATAGCCCATCCGTAACAAGGACGGATTAGTTATGCATTCCGAGATGCCGTTCTGCACACCACTGTTGTACTGCGTCTTAATTTGCCTGTTTGTGGTCGCTGAGTGAATGTTTTTTGTTTGACGCACCATTCTTGGTAAACCCTAGACTGTCATGCGTGAAAAGCCCAGGAAGGAGGCCGGTCATTTCTGAGATACTGGACCCGGCGCGCCTGGCACCGTCAACCATACCACGCTCAAAGTCTCTTAGATCACATGTTTTTCCCATTCTAACATTCAATCATACAGTAACTGGATGCCTGTCTGCATGCTTTATATAGCAAGCCATGGTCACGTGACTTACTCTCTGCAGGATAACTATTTTTGTGAACGGGGTGGTGTACCTAATAAACTGTCCACTGAGTATTTGTTAGGCACAAAATTGACTGAAACAGGGATGTACTACCTGGACTTGTCCAATAAGAAACTCTTGTTTTTTTTCCCCCCTTGCAAAACATTTTGAAACCTTTTCCATTATGTGCCCTAATGACTATGACCCTGCTGTCTGTGCCTTCCAGGTGGCTGGTATGTGTACCAGCAGAGGAACGAGGTGCACAACAACTGTGGCATAGAAATCTACTACCAGACAGACATGCAGACAACCCACGACAACATGCTGCTGGAGCTCTTCTGCCAGATCATCTCTGAGCCTTGCTTCAACACACTGCGCACCAAGGAACAGTTGGGTAAGACCACGCACACACACTCAAGTGGAGACTGGTATCTTGTAAAGTACTCAAATACAGTTGAACTCAAAACCCTGCAGTGAAAAGGGGACAGTAGACTGTGTGCAGTTAAACATAAACACTTTCCAGAATTTACAGTGAATTGTTTGACTTTCTCTCTCCTCAGGGTACATAGTGTTTAGCGGTCCGCGGCGCGCTAACGGGGTCCAGGGCCTGCGCTTCATCATCCAGTCGGAGAAGGCCCCCCACTACCTGGAGAGCCGGGTGGAGGCATTCCTAAAAGCCATGGAGATGTCTGTGGAGGAAATGAACGACGAGGCCTTCCAGAAACACATCCAGGCCCTGGCCATCCGCCGCCTGGACAAGCCCAAGAAGCTGGCCGCTGAGTGCGCCAAGTACTGGGGGGAGATCATCTCTCAGCAGTACAACTTCGACAGGGGTGAGCATGTGCAGACACAATGAGCAACACGCACATACACACCCCTTCCTTTACCTGGTCTGGAGGCCTAAGAGCTTTTTCCAAGTGATATCTGTGGGGAGTTTGCGTAGATGGTGTCGACTAAATTGGTATTCCTCCTCATCCTCATATTATAACTGCTAGGAGGCCTTTTTATATGGATAGGGGTTTTGAATGAAATATGCATTTATTTATATTGACATTTTTATATTGACATTCTGGAGGATCCCAGAGGGAAAGGAAGGATGTTTTCGCCGCAGAAATTGGCAACGATTAGGCCCCAGAATAAACTCCTGGAGCACACCTCGCCCAAGCAGCATCTCCTGAGTGCTATTATGGATTGTAATGGGCTGATTTGCTGGTAATCTGCCGTAAACCTCGATCCAGAACTCTTAGTAGGGAGAAGTGATGAAAACAATGTTCTCATTGTTAGAGGGAAGGAGGATGGGAGAAGACAGGGCAGCAACTGTCACCACTAATGTCATGATAGAAAGTGGAGCCTTGCCAATAGTGGGACATTGTACAGTAGGGGTGGCTGGTGACCCTGTAGGGCCTTGGTCACCAACCGGTCGATCACTGTCAACTGGTCAATCTTCAAGGCATTTCTAGTCACAACATTTCTGTAGAAAAGCCAACGATAAATGCTTGCGCTCCTTTTATAAAAAATAACAAAATTGTGTTGCGCAGTTGGCGGTAGGTGCACTTGATTCAGAAGCCCTGCGCACCAGTAGGTATTTTTGAACCTTTTTATTTGTATGAAAAGACAAACTCCGCCTACCCGGTGAATCGGAAGATCTGTGGCTAAATCGAGTGCGTCTACTGCTCAAATCACTGTGCCTATAGCATCCAGCAAGGTTTGATACTAGCCTACATGTGGAAGGTGGAAGACGGTGTCCCCTCTCTCTGGTCAGTCTCACTGGAAGGAGAGAGCAGGGACCATGAGAGGCTGACCCTCTGCTGCTCTTTCCCTCCCTCGCTGAGACTAATGCCGTGTTTAAAACAACTGCTAACTTTAGACATCGGACTTCAGTGCGTTCAAGACAACTGGGAACTCTGCGGGGGAAAAAATGATATCCGACTGGGGATTTTTTTTCTTTTGAACGGTCATCCAACTCACGTCATTCCAAGTCTGAAACTCATATTTCGAGAGCTCCAACTTGAAGATCACTGACGTCATGATTTTACCTTGTTTGTTTCCGAGTTCCCAGTTGTCTTGAAAGCACCATGACCATCAGATGCAGGAAACATCAGTCCAGTAAAATAAAAAAGCAAATTATTAGCAAATTATTTCAATTTATGCTCTGCTGCGCCTCACAAGTGCTACACCAACTGATATAGTTTGTCATCAAAGCTTGAGTTTTTAAATATACACTGAACAAAAATATAAACGCAACAATTTCAAAGATTTTACTGAGTTAGTTTATATCAGGAAATCAGTCAACTGAAATAAATTCATTAGGCCCTAATCAATTGTTTCCTCTTGACTGGGAATACAGATGATGTAAAAAAAAATGTAAGTGCGTGGATGAGAACCAGTCAGTATCTGGTGTGACCACCATTTGCATCATGCAGCGTGACATCGCTTTCGCGTAGAGTTTGTTCATTATAAAATGGTTTGAGAAGAACAATATTGCCAGGCATATAGCCAATATGCATTAGGCCTACTGCACAAACCTCATTCCTGCAGAACTTTTTAATTTGGTTAAATTTAAGTAGTTGAAAACAAATGAGTGGTAGATCTGGCTTTTTGACTACGAAAGTGAAATTACTACGGACCTCATTATCACAATACTTAGGTGACGATACGATATGTATTGCAATTCAATACTGTGATTTTAGTGCGATTTCGACGTTCCAAACATATGGCTCACTATATGTCTGCTGCAGAGTGACGAGAGAGCCATTAGAAAATAAAAGTCCTGAAATCAAATTAGCTGCCCACTTATGAAGATGGAGAACAAGCTATGAAGGAAAAATACTGTAATTTTGGTGCAGGTACAGCCAACTAGCGCAAAACATATTGCGGGATATCTCAAATCATCAACCTTTAGTCCAAAGTGTTTCCTGTTGTTTTCTAGATAACATTGAAGTGGCCTATCTGAAGACATTGACGAAAGAAAACATCATGCAGTTCTACCGGGTGAGTATAGTAGCTGCTCATCCATCTTCTGCATTCCGGTGTGTTGTTCAATCTGTCCTCCCTGAAAGATGGCACCTTGTTTCATTTAGAACCCTCCACCACTCTTATCCACGTCCTGGTTCTATTCATAGCTGTAGAGGTTACGCTGACACGGTATGCTGTGCTCACAGAATATCCACAACAGTGGAGGCTCCTTAGAGGAGGAAGGGGAGGACCATCCTCAGTGAATTTCATACAACAAAACAAAAACATTTGAAAAGTTAGCCTTTTTAGATCAAACTATACTAAATATATTCACTCCACCAAATAATTGATTAAGACACACTGTTTTGCGATGAAGGTCTACAGTAGCCTCAACAGCACCCCCTATAGACTTACACAGTAATTACGACAACTTCTGGAGGATGTCCTCCGACCCATCAGAGCTCTTGCTGCATGAACTGACGTGTTGTCCACCCAATCGAAGAATCAGATAATGAATCTAGTACTGAAAGCATAAGCTACAGCTAGCTAGCACTGCAGTTTGTTAGTTGACTCAGAGAGAGACAATAGTAGAACTGTTTTGAACTAATTTCTTCCAAAATGAACGAGAAGCAAGAGCTATATTTCTCTTTCACTTAACTAGCAAATGCAGTTAGCCTACTAAAACACCCTGCTCAAACAGAGGGATACTATGTTAGCTAGCTGGCTATGACTATCCAACACAACACTGGAACTCTTCCAAGTCAAGGTAAGCTTTTGGTTTGACTTATTTATTGCCACTGGGGCCTGCCGGTGTAAGTTCTAAACTTCTTACTTGACTGTACATTGTACCGGGGCGGCAGGTAGCCTAGTGGTTAGAGCGTTCGGCCAGTAACTGAAAGATTGCTGGATCGAATCGCCGAGCTGACAAGGTAAAAAATCTGTCGTTCTGACCCTGAGCAAGGCAGTTAACCCACTTCCCCGGTGCCGAAGACGTGGGTGTCAATTAAGGCAGCCCTCCGCACCTCTCTGATTCAGAGGGGTTGGGTTAAATGCAGAAGACACATTTCAGTTGAAGGCATTTAGTTGTACAACTGACTAGGTATTCCCCTTTTCCCTAACGTTGCTGCATGATTGTAGCGGGTTTACTAATGCGTTAGTTCTATTAGCTATGTTGACTATGACATTACTTTAGCTAATATGGTGACAACAATGTAATTTCTTTATTTAACTAGGCAAGTCAGTTAACTTTTTATGGCTGCAGGGGCAGTATTGAGTAGCTTGGATGAAAAGGTGCCCATAGTAAACGGCCAGCTTCTCAGTCTCAGTTGCTAATAATATGCATATTATTATTATTGGATAGAAAACACTCTAAAGTTTCCAAAACTGTCAAAATATTGTCTGAGAGTATAACAGAACTGATATTGCAGGAGAAACCCTGAGGAAAATCAAAACAGGAAGTGGCTTCTATTTTGAAAACTCCATGTTCCATAGCCTCCCTTTGCTGGATATGAACCAGATTCCTTTTCCTATCGCTTCCTCAAGGTGTCAACAGTCTTCAGACTTGGTTCAGGCTTTTATTTTGAAAAATGAGCCAGAACGATAACATCGCGTCAAGTGGTCATATGAGTTTTGCTCGCGCAACAGAGTTTGGATAGGTATTGCTTTTCCCTCTCCTACTGTGAAAGACATTTGCGGTTGATATATTATTGATTATATATTTTAAAAACAACCTGAGGATTGATTATAAAAAACGTTTGACATGTTTCTGTGGACATTATGGAAACTATTTGGAATTTTCGTCTGCGTTGTCTTGACCGCTCTTTCCTGTGGAATTGCTTAACATAACGCGGCAAACAAACTGAGGTATTTTGGATATAAAAATAATATTTTTGGAACAAAAGGAACATTTGTGTAACTGGGAGTCTCGTGAGTGAAAACATCCGAAGATCATCAAAGGTAAACAATTAATTTGATTGCTTTTCTGATTTTTGTGACCAAGCTACCTGATGCTAAGTGTACTTAATGTTTTGTTGTGCGATCGATAAATTTACACAAACGCTTGGATTGCTTTCGCTGTAAAGCATCATTTCAAAATCTGACACGACAGGTGGATTAACAAAAGGCTAAGCTGTGTTTTCCTATATTGCACTTGTGATTTCATGAATATAAATATTTATAGTAATATTTATTGCATGTAGCGCTATGCTATTCAGCGGTTGTTGATGACACTTGTCCCGTTAGTGGGATTGCAGCCATAACAAGTAAAGGACAAATTCTTATTTACACTTACGGCCTACCCCAACCAAACCCGGACGACGCTGGGCCAATTATGCGCCGCCCCAAGGGACTCCCAATCACGGCCAGATGTGATACAGCCTGGAATCGAACCAGGGTCTGTAGTGATGCCTTTTGCACTGCGATGCAGTGCCGTAGACTGCTGCGCTCCTCGGGGAGCCCAAAGTTGTGGGTAGCGGTTATGATATGGTTTGGCTTCGAAAGGTTTTTTTCGTCTGGTCACATACAGCTGTTGCATTAAAGTCCAAAAGCAAAGGGAACAGGTGAGAGGAGAGCGCATAAAGATGTGAATGGATGCAACCTTTGATGCTATGAAAGTGAACTGTGTTTACGTGTGACCAGGGGTGTATTCATTCTGCCGATTCTGTGGGGAAAAGTTTCTTAAATGGAAGCAAATGGAACGAAACGGGGATAAACATGCATGAATTTGTCCAATAGAAACTCTAGTTTGAAACTGTTGAACTAATGATTACACCCTTGATCAGCTAGATGCAGGCAAGAGTGTGCAAGATGGTATTGAATCTGATACCTCTTTTTTTTTTTTCCTCGACCTCTTGAAATGTTGTAGCAACCTGATGGGTATAGGGAAATTGAGTATCATGTAGTAGCCTAAACCTATCACTTTTACATTGAACTGGGTGAATGAAATATGAATGACAGTTAACCAATATGCTGTAATAGAAATAAGGCCATGCTCATGAAAATAAATTGTCCTACCTTATCTTAAACTGCACTGATCCACAACCATAACAAGGGTCAGGGTGGTGTTTCAAGAGGATAAGGGGACCAAGGATAGCGAAGCAATGAGACTTCCCATATTTCTACCTCAGCAGAAGCAACACAGGCCCCATGCAGAATATTTTCATTGTGTAATACATTTCACCATACCCGCCCCCCCCCCTCCACAGATTTATGACTGTGGAATCCACTTTGTTCCGATGTAGGAGACTGGAAACTTTCTTCACCCCATTATAATACATTTTTCGCAGACAGTGACTTCAATTAAATGCCGTCTCTTCTCTGTGTCTATCTAACTCTTGTCTCTCTCTCTCTGTAGGATCTGTTGGCTGTGGATGCACCCAAAAGGCACAAGGTGTCTGTGCATGTCCTGTCTAGGGAGATGGACTCCTGTGAGTACTGTACAAGTGATGGAGAGTTTTTGTTGGGGGGATAGAAGTTCAGTTTGTCAGTGTGAATGTGTTGCTTTGACTGTTTTTAACAGTTGTTTAAATGTCTCTGTCCTTTTGTTTAGGCCCAGTCGTGGGCGAGTTCCCTGCCCAGAATGACGTAAACCTGGTCCCTGCCCCCTCCTTGCCACAGGTAATGTAGTCATCCTTTTATAACACAGGAGGAGAGTGCGTCTGTGATGGAGAATTAGAAGAATTATGTAACTTTTTGGGTGATGTGTTAACGTCTGTAATACACTGACCTGTCCCTCTGTGTACAGCCTACGTTGGTCCAGGACATGACCGAGTTCAAGAGGAGCCTTCCCCTCTTTCCCCTGGCCAAGCCCCACATCAATTTCATGGCTGCCAAACTGTGAGGATCGGGCAGCCCTGCCCCCAGAGCAGCATGGGAGCACTGTGGTGGGGGGTGCCCTGCTCTGTCCTCCCCACTCTGTCCCCCCCACTCTGTCCCCCCAGGCAACAGGAGTCAGGAACACACTCATCTGACTAAGCCTGCATGTGTGTGTATCTGTGTGTGGTAGGCTGGAGGCTACTAGGAGGCACTTGGAAATGTGTTTGATTCCCACAACTTGGCTGTGGATCTCATCATAGCTCCGTGTAAGAGTAGAGGACACACAATTTTAGTCTCATGGAAAACCCCACCAACACACATTCGCAAAAATGTATAGAATGTTGAAGCAGGGCTCCTATTATAGAGGAATAGTAATAACTTAAACAACCACAAGGCCGGGAACCCTGTAAACCAGTACAAGTACCCCTTGACACTTTATAATGGAAGTGTTTTTAGTTGATTTAGCCACAAGGACATGCGGCTGTGGTGAGAGTAAACTGTTGGTTAATGATGATTATGTGAAGCTTTTGAGGTGTAGGAGGATAGCTCTGCAAAGGGTGTACATAATATCATTTTAGACACGCCGGACACATACTTTCTTATGTACACGTGCGACGCATCAAGGCACAGTGACAACTCCCTGAGTTGATATCACAAAGACTGTGTTTAAATAAGATGAATGTGAAACACACTATTTTGGACACCATTTCAGTTGATCAGCCTTATGGAAACGATTCTGTTTTAATCCATGATGTACAGGTTTTGAGATCTGACTATTTATTTTTTAACTGGTAAAATGTCAGGGCCCATTTGGTGGAGAGGTGTCCCATGAAGCTTTTCTTTTGAACTAGTGCTCTATAGGGTTGTATTATCCAAGCATCATCTCAGGGTCCCTCTAATCGTTTGCTTTTATTTGAGATTGAAGAAAAATAAACATATTTAAATGTCTGTCATTTATGTTAATTACTTGTTTGGAGTTATACATTTTTCTTTTTATAGCTTTTATGCTTGTTAATACTTTAATCTGAATTGTGTTCGACTGGTGATTTATTGCATAGGTGTCCGTCTGTTCCCCCCCCCCCCGTCCCCCCGTCCCCATCTTTCTCCATTTGAGACAAAGGTTGTACCTTTTTAAAAGGGGGTGGGGGATGGTCTACTACCAATCTGGACCAATGGATGCACATATCACAGCAGTGTCTGGACTTTGACAGCCAGCCAACTGCACTTTGCCTCTGTTGGTCAGGATTGGGGTCATTTTAATCTTAAAGATGCTATCCTTCAGATAAACAAAGGACTGCTATAGATTGTCTGGTGGGGTAAACAGATTTAGTCTTTTCTCAGGACACCCTTTAAAATCATATTTTGTCTGAAGTGTTTCAATAGAGGCCTATGTATGGAGGGTGAAGGTGTAGTCGGGCCTGTGTTTCTCAATATGCACTTCTCACTAAGCAATAAACTGGGGAACCTGAGAGTAGTGTGGCTTTAAACACACTAATGGCCTCTGTACTGTTACGTAGAAGTGGGGGACACTGCATTCTTGAGTCCTTGCTCTCATCCAGCCTAATGGACACACTGAAAGGTGGAAGTGGCATGTGATGCATGGATAGTACTCATGTCAGTGCCATGTCTGTCTCTATACCATGGCCTAGTCTCTCAGGTGTTAACAAGCCTTGCCAAGTCAAACCACTGCTGGCGTCAACCACTCTTTGATACAGCAAATGTCTCCCATATGTTCTCAGGCCTATATATCAACTAAGGTCAACGTAATGTGTTTTACCACAAGGTAGAAACTAATATTTCTTATGGATTTATGTTCAAACTTTTTTCTAAAGGAAGTACAGCTGTATACTGAAATACCTAACATTCCCTTGAATTCCACTGGTTTGTTCAGTGCTTACCTTACAATGGTAGGGACCAATAACTGACCTGCAGGCTGTGTTCCTTTGGTAGGAATAACAGTCTCTTGCAACCAGTAATCATTGCTTGCTAATGTATTTAGGGGGAAACCAAGCAGTTTTCATAAGTAATCCGTATACACTCAAAAATGGGAATAACTGTGCAGGTTCATTTTGCGATACTGGGTTGCATTCATTAGGCACCAAACAGAGGGACTACCTGAACTTGTCTGATAAATGCTTGTTTTGATTTTGTTGCAAAATATTTTGCTACGCTGTGCCCTACTGAATACCAGCCTGATCAAATGGAAGGCGGTTCAGTGGACACTGCTGTAAATTGGCTGGTTGAGTTACTGCAGACGTTCAGGGCTCAGTAATGCAGGAGTGCTTAAGTCTTACATTTTCTCCTGTGTTTATCTAATAAATCACTGTATACTGGAACAAATAGTTGTCTGTTATTGAAATGTCAACGCAGGATTTGTATCCCAGATATAGCTGCCTCCGAAGATCACGCTATACATCAACATGCTACGAAATGGTGGTTCATTCAAGCTGTTTTACAGCCATAGTAGCCCCTTGTTCATGTCTAAGGAATTGATTGAATCTGTCCTACAGTGTGCATCTGGACCTTAGAATAGACTCAACACATCCACTTCAAGGTTAAAAAAAATACATTTATAATCTACCATGAAACTATAAATTCAATTTAAGTCACAATACATTTTCTTTACAGTGAATTTAAAAGCTGAGCTGACGAGAGATTACATCCATCTACCATGCTAAATTAATATTCTAGTGGTTGGTTTATAGCATGCCTTTTTCACACCATTAGATTTAAGGAGTGGGACAGTTCTCACATTTGTTTATTGGACAAGATAGATGGAGAGTTGCTACAAATAGCAGTGGACCAGATTCAAACCCATGGTGTATGTGTTCCGGAGGCAGCAGCTTAGACCACCTGTATATGGTTCTACAACTGCCTTGAGGCAAATGCACAAAAATAAATCTGGTTTTTAGCAAGGAATTATGTGGCGTATTGTGATTTAGGTTAAAAGATATGAGCCGCTTGCACATTGAATTCGCTCTCATCCCATGGAGTAGAAGACATCTGTGCACTGATTGGGTATTTCATAAGAAAAAAATAGAAGTGACCTGTAGGGTCACAAATTAACAAAGTTTGATGGAGCATTCTTCAAACCAAAAAGGCATGACTTTGAAGGAGTACAAACCAGCAGGGGTGACAAAGGCAGTCTTGTCCTGACTAGCGTGATCCATTGACACCTGCCAATAGCCACTGTTCAGATCCAGATTACTAAAGATGGATGCTCCTGCCAGAGATTCCAGTATGTCATTTATGTTTGGTAGAGGGTAGGCATCACTTTCTGTTATGGCATTCGGCTTCCTGTAGTCCACACAGAATCGATATCCACCATCTTTCTTAGGAATCAGGACAACCGGAGAAGCCCATCCGGAAAAAGAAGGTTCCACAATTCCATTCTCCAACATGCTTTTGAGCTGTTCATTGAGAATTGCCTGTTTGGCGGGGGACAGCCTGTAGGGACGCTGCTTAATGGGGACCTCATGCCGGGTATAGATTTTGTGTTTGAAGACGGTTGTACGGCCGAGTGTAAGAGTACAGACCTCACTGTTCACGTCCAACATCTGGGATAGCTGCCACCTTTCATCATCCGACAGACATGCTTGTTTGATGTAGAAATCAGCATCAGGTTTGCTTTTGCTCTCGGATAGAAGGGCGGTAATCAGGGTGATAGTTGGGTTCTCAGACTTCACTGGTGGAACATGTCTTTGTCTCTTTATATTTTCTCTGTCTCTGACTTGACCTTGTCCGGACTCTGCATAATGTAGCAGGCTCCAACCTGAAATCAGTGCATTACCAGGTTGAAATGGATGAGGCTGAGAATAGTCAGTGCAGCCGATAGGAGGGTTCGGACATCGAGATGGTCAGTCCACTGAAGAACAGGAAGTCTAGGCCAGTCTCCCTCCTCCCATGTTCGTAGCTCCTCATGAGGTAATGCCATGTTCTGCCACAGGGCCTCTTGCATCAGGGTGTAAGATGCCCGTGTCGATTATGGCCTTCCCTCTTTTGTTATTAAATAACTAAAAATTGAATTAGTGGGAACACTTGAGGCATACGAGTAAAAAACACCCTCAAAGGTAGAATCCGATACAGCAATTGCAGAATAAATGAAATATGTACAGACAATCACACTTTCATGAGGTTCGTACTATGCTTCTAAAATAGATGAATGATGACTATGCATTTTCACCAATGGAAACATGAGTGGCAATGTCTGAAGAGAGCAGCAGGCAAGATGTTCCTTCAAATAATAATCTCTTAGTGATAAAGATACTTTATTCTTATTTCTCTGAAAACACAGGAAAGCAATATTCCTCAAACCGTTCACATTGGCAATTTATTTCTAAAACTTTCCTGCCTAATAATTACACCTGTCCCAGATTTCTTAAAATAAGCAAGCGCTGGTTATGTAAAAAAAAAATACTCAACTCGCTACTGCAGTGCGGCAGTCACATTCCTGTGTGCAATATGCATAAGTGTGTGTGTCTGCGTCCGCGCATGTCTGTATTAGTCTACGTGTTTTAAAAACGCAACAGATCATGGCGATAGTCATACAGCACAAATGTCAGCAGCATAGGACAATGACTCTGCAGAGAGCAGAAACAGAATGTGAGGCGAGGCTGCTCAGAGGGGTACAAGAGGTAGGGGGCAGCAATGATCCCTGTGTCTGTCCGACAGTGTTCCTGCTCAGAGTTCACTGTTCCGCTCCACCCACTCCCCCTTTGTGTCAGTGTGTCTGTCTGTCTGTCCAGGCTTCCTCTGCCTCGGGGAAGTTGAGGATCTTGCGGTGGGCTTGCCTCTGGTACTGCTGCTGTTTGAAGTACACCTTAAACGCTCCCTTGACGGCCACAAACGCAATCCCACCCTGCAGACAGGACACAAAGAACAAAAGGTCAGGGTGAGGGATGGAGTCTTGAGGTCTGACAAACACCGCTCTAGCTCTCACCTCTCACCACAGATGCGGAAGTGCGACATAGGCGGATTGAGATACATCTCTAGCTTAAACTGCCATTTTGTTGAATTTATGCTAATTAGATTTCTGCGGGGGTGCAGACATCGACCTTAGGGGGTTAAAGGGAACCTGATTGTGAGGGTCTGTGTGGGGCAGAGGAGACGGAATGTCCAGAAGGGGAAGCACAGGTCATATAACAGACAAGCCCTGCCACTTTGGTTGCCTGGCTGGAAGCGCACTCTCAGGTGTGTGAGTGTGTGTCTAAAACAAGGGTATTCAACTGGGGGTGCTGCAGAGGGTCCGCAAAAATATAAAACACAACATTCAAATATTTTACTGAGTTACATTTCATAAGGAAATCAGTCAATTGAAATGAATGAATTAGGCCCTAATCCATGGATTTCACATGCATGGGCAGGGGTGCAGCCATGGGTGGGCCTTAGAGGGATTTGGGGAGCCAGGGCCAGCCAATCAGATTGAGTTTTCCCCCACAAAGGGGCTTTATTACAGACAGAAATACTCCTCAGCACCCCCAGACGATCCCACAAGGGGGAAAAGCCGGATGTGGAAGTCCTGGGCTGGCGTGGTTACACGTACTGCAAAATTCTCTAAAACGACATTGGAGGCAGCTTAGAGAAATTAACATTCAATTGGTGGTCATTCCTGCAGTCAATTGCACACTCCCTCAAAACGTGAGACATCTGTGGCATTGTGTGACAAAACTGAACATTTTAGAGTGGCCTTTTACTGTCTCTAGCACAAGGTGCACCTATGTAATGATCGTGCTTCTTGATATGTCACACCTGTCAGGTGGATGGAAAAGGATAAATTCTCACTAACAGGGATGTAAACAAATTTATGCACAACATTTCTGGGATTTTTTAAATTTCAACTTCAATTTCAAATTTCAAACATGGGACCAACACTTTACATGTTGGACCCATTCATATTTCTATTCAGTGTATATAAAACGTTATTTTTGGTATGAATATTGCTAGCAACAGAATAAACACATTTTGAATTACATACCTACAGTAGAAGAGGAGAATATAATTTCTAATGATGTCAACTTCACTGCATTTCTCGCAAATTACACTCATTGGAGGCAATTCAACTTTGAAAAAGCACCCGTGGATAGGCTATCAGTGTGGCAATTCCCGCTGGCTGCTGGTAAGCTTTCTTGACTTGGACATACATTTTTGCCAACACATGGCTAACCTTTGTTTAACAAACTAAACAGCTGCTCTTAGCAAAAATGTGTTTGGAGTAGAGGTCGACCGATTAATCGGAATGGCCGATTAAATAGGGCCGATTTCAAGTTTTCAATCGGAAATCTGTATTTTTTACACCTTTATTTAACTAGGCAAATCAGTTAAGAACACATTCTTATTTTCAATGACGGCCTAGGAACGGTGGGTTAACTGCCTCGTTCAGGGTCAGAACGACAGATTTTCACCTTGTCAGCTTGGGGGATCAGTCTCGTTAACTGTAAGGTTGCAAGATTGTTGCAACCTTACAGTAACTAGTCCAATGCTATAAACACCTGCCTCTCGTTGCACTCCACAAGGAGACTGCCTGTTACGCGAATGCAGTAAGCCATGGTAAGTTGCTAGCTAGCATTAAACTTATTTTATAAAAAACAATCAATCAATCATAAATCACTAGTTAACTACACATGGTTGATGATATTACTAGTTTATCTAGCGTGTCTTGCGTTGCATATAATCTGACAGAGCATACAAGTATCTGACTGAGCGGTGGTAGGCAGCCGCAGGCTCGTAAGCATTCATTCAAACAGCACTTTCGTGCATTTTGCCAGCAGCTCTTCGTTGTGCGTCGATCATTGCGCTGTTTGTGACTTCAAGCCTATCAACTCCTGAGATTAGGCTGGTGTAACCAATGTGAAATGGCTAGCTAGTTAGCGGTGTGCGCACCGCTAATAGCGTCTCAAACGTCACTCGCTCTGAGACTTGGAGTAGTTATTCCTCTTGCTCTGCATGGGTAACGCTGCTTTGAGGGTGGCTGTTGTCGATGTGTTTCTGATTCGATCCCAGGTAGGAGCGAGGAGAGGGACGGAAGCTATACTGTTACACTGGCAATACTAAAGTGCATATAAGAACATCCAATAGTCAAAAGGTTAATGAAATACAAATGGTAGAGGGAAATAGTCCTATAATTCCTATAATAAATAGCTACAACCTAAAACTTCTTACCTGGGAATATTGAAGACTCATGTTAAAAGGAACCACCAGCTTTCATATGTTCTCATGTTCTGAGCAAGGAATTTAAACGTTAGCTTTCTTACATGGTACATATTGCACTTTTACTTTCTTCTCCAACACTTTGTTTTTTGCATTATTTAAACCAAATTAAACATGTGTCATTATTTATTTGAGGCTAAATTGATTTTGATGTATTATATTCAGTATTGTTGTAATTGTCTTTTTTTTATTTTTTTATTTTATTTTAAATACGCTGATTAATCGGCATCGGCTTTTTTGGTCCTCCAATAAATCGGTATCGGCGTTGAAAAATCATAATCGGTCGACCTCTAGTTTGGAGTTACCTTTCTAGTTAATAGGCTGTGTTAGAGTTCACACTTCCTCTTCCAATTATAATGTGGAGACTTCTGCCAAATCTATTAATTTTAAAATGTTGATAACTTCTCCTTGCCATTACCATTCACGTGAAAAGATGTGGGAAAAACATTTTTTGCTAACGTATGATGGGGGTCCCTGTCTCGCCGGTTTGCATTGGAGGGGGTCCCTCAGCAAGAAAAGGTTGAAGACCCCTGGTCTAAAATCATGAGTTCTAGAATAAAAGTAGGGGAGTTCCCCTTGGCTGAGGAATAGTTACCTCAGAATGGGCCAGAAGGAGGGAGGAGATAGTATAGGTACAGTGCATTCGGAAAGTATTCAGACCCCTCGACTTTTTCCACATTTTGTTATGTTACAGCCTTATTAAAAAATGGATTCAAATGTTTTTTCCCCCTCATCAATCTACACACAATACCCCCTAATGACAAAGCAAAAACAGGTTTGTCGAAATATTTCATTTACATAAGTGTTCAGACCCATTACTCAGTACTTTGTTGAAGCTCCTTTGGCAGCGATTACAGCCTTGAGTCTTCTTGGGTATGACGCTACAAGCTAGGAATACCTGTTTTTGGAGAGACTTGGAGAAACCCCAGAGATGTTCGATCGGGTTCAAGTCCGGGCTCTGGCTGGGCCACTCAAGGACATTGAGACTTGTCCCGAAGCCACTCCTGCGTTGTCTTGGCTGTGTGCTTAGGGCCCCAGTCTGAGGTCCTGAGTGCTCTGGAGCAGGTTTTCATCAAGGGACTATCTGTACTTTGCTCCGTTAATCTTTCCCTCAATCCTGACTGGTCTCCCAGTCCCTGCCACTGAAAAACATCCTCCACAGCATGATGCTTCCACCATCATGCTTCAACGTAGGGATGGTGCCAGGTTTCCTTCAGACATGACGCTTGGCATTCAAGCCAAAGTGTTCAATCTTGGTTTCATCAGACCAGATAATTTTGTTTCTCATGGTATGGCCACTCTACCATAATGCCCTGATTGGTGGAGTGCTGCAGAGATGGTTGTCCTTCTGGAAGGTTCTCCCATCTCCACAGAGGAACTCTGGAGCTCTGTCAGAGTGACCATAGGGTTCTCTTGGTCACCTCCCTGACCATGGCCCTTCTCCCCCGATTGCTCAGTTTGGCCAGGCGGCCAGCTCTAGGAAAAGTATTGGGGGTTCCAAACTTCTTCCATATAAGAATGATGGGGGCCACTGTGTTCTTGGGGACCTTCAATGCTGTAGAAATGTTTTGGTAACCTTCCCCAGATCTGTGCCTCAACACAATCCTGTCTGAGCTCTACGGACAATGCCTTCGACCTCATGGCTTGTTTTCTTTCTCTGACATGCACTGTCAACTGTGGGACCTTATATAGACAGGTGTGTGCTTTTCCAAATCATGTCCAATCAATTGAATTTACAACAAGTGGACTCCAATCAAGTTGTAGAAACATCTGAAGGATTATCAATGGAAACAGAATGCACCTGAGCTCAATAGCAAAGTGTCTGAATACTTATGTAAATAAGGTATTTGTTTTTTTATAAATGTGAGAAGGAAAAAATAGTAACCTGTTTTCGCTTGGTCATTATGGGGTATTGTGTGTAGATTGATGAGGACAATGTTTTATTTAATACATTTTTGAAAAAGGCTGTAACGTAACAAAATGTGGGAAAAAAGCAAGAGGTCTGAATACTTTCCGAATGCACTGTATAGCCATTGCAAAAACCCTGCAATCACTAAATAGGAGATAACTACAATGACCCAGGCCCACAGTCTCTTTGTGTATGACTGACATGACATACACGTTTGTTTTTGTTACCCACCAGGATGGTCCTCTGCAGGTTGGAGTTGACGCTGCTGAACATGAGTTTGCCTACGATGGTGGCGATGGTGGGAAAGACCAGAGCGCCACATAGGATTCTAGTGGCTGACACGTGGTCTGCCAGGGGGCTGGCCTCTGCCGGGATACGAGGCACTGGACACCCAATCCCTGAGAGAGACCGAGAGGAGGGGGCAGGGTAAGGGTGGGGTTTGGTGCATTGTGGGTGTTGATGTTTTGCCAATACATCTTCACAAAGCTAGATATGCCGCACAATACACACAAAAGCACATTCATCAAGTGATGAGTATATGCATCAGTCTGTACCAGTTTGAGTTGGTATCTCTAGTTCGGGCAGCCGACTGGGGGTAGAGAAGTGCTTTTGCCCAGCAAGCTGAGCCTGGAGAGAGAAAAGGTTGTCGGGTTTCTCCCCGCACCAATCACTACCTTGATGAGATCAGTGGGAAACCCCCCCCCCCCTCTACTGGACCTACCCACCACCACCACCACCAGCCCCAACGGACGGACCACCTCGTAGTACTCTTTTATCCCCAACAAACACTGCGCACACCCTGGGAAAGCCACAGTGTTCACACAAAATAAATGATCAGACATTTATCATGCGCACAAAAAGCTCAATGTTGTGCACAAAATTCGTTTACAGTCTTTAACACAGGTAGCATCATCTATCAAGATCTTTATCACCCACTCTTCATCATACAGACACACACACATAATGAATAAGCTGAACTCCACCCATTTTAGTATAACACTGGTGTTGCGGAACGGTGGGCATCCCTACCAATGTGTCCTTTCTGACCTGGGAAGATGCTGTTGAGGATCTGCAGCTTATTGGAGTACTTCCTCCAGAAGCGCAGCACGTAGTCCTCCCAGCGGATCATCTTCCCCAGGATCAGCATGACGGGGATGGTGGGCAGGCCGATGAGCAGGAACAGGGGGTCTGCCCGCTCCATCACGTCCAGGCCCTCCTTATGGCCCACCACCTGGGCACAGGGACAGAGGGGACACCATGGTCAAGCCGTAGTCTGTTAATAAACACAGCCGTGTGTGTGCGCGTTTTATTTTTATGGTCTCACCTGCATGACAGTGACGGCCCCGTAGGTGACAGCGGTCCAGTAAATGGAGCCCACCATGATGCCAGCGGCGGTGAAGGGACAGGCCTTGGAGATTAGCCGGTCCGCCAGGTCTAGCACATACACCACCGGCCCTGGAGGGATACAGAAAGATAGTGTCTGTTACCGATTGTAAAAACAGGGTTTGGAAGGGTGTTGTCCCCTCTGTGGCCTGGGTCATATTCATTAGGGCACACCGTAGTGTCGGTTTTCAATCACTGGTCATTTGTGTTACTTTATACTTTACTTTTTGTGTTATGTTTTTACAGTGAAAAAGGGAAAAGAAGAGCCTGTCTAGAACTCTACAAATAGCTCATGCTGAGGTGGAGTAAAGAAGAGTCCCTAACAGATGACAGTTTGGGATTGTCTCTCCAGCAGGGGTCATAAGATTCCTGGTGGTACTGTAGAATGCTTAGTGAGGGTGTCAGTCATTCCATGGATGCCCTAGTGTCTGCTGTTTTTTTCTTTCAATTAAGACCTAGACTAGGGAATCCCAAATGTTTACACTCCGGCCCCACTTCAAGCATTGGGGAACATCCCGCTCCCCGCCCCAAACACGCACATCCATTTCTATGGGCACAAGCACTGTTCAGACACTTCTTTGTTGGCAGAGAGAACATTTTGCAGGTTTAAAGCTCATTTCCTGCAAGTCTACACATTTTGTCAAGGGGTGCAGAGAACATTCACTGTTTTAAAGCTCATTTACTTACAATTCTATACATTGTGCCATGTCTCATGTGTATTCGTGTGATATTTGATAGCTTCAAACAAAACAGTACAACAAAATCTATGGCCTAAAAAAAAAAAAAAACTTTAGCTGATCTGAACATTTCTAACAAGTTATAATAAGCTCTCTAAAAAGGTATGTAATGACTGACATGACTGGTGGAAAACTGATGCACTACCCAATTTTGAAAATGCACCCTCGCGCGCCCCAGTTTGGCCGCCACTGACCGAGACAACCAGGTGAGGAGAGCGCCTTAATTCATCAATCAAGTACCAGGGAGGAGTGCAAACACTCGACCCTCTGTGGAATGAATTTGACACCTGTGGTATACACCATCCCTCTACTCGCAGACACTAACCCGTGTACAATGAAAGTAGCCCTACTTGAAGTACAAATGAGAAAGTGATGTCTTCAGTAATGAGGAAAAACACATATGCTACATGGTCAAAAGTATGTGGACGCCTGCTCGTCCAACATCTCATTCCAAATGTCATGGGGCATTAATATGGAGTTTGCTGCCCTTTGCTGCTATAACAGCCTCCACTCTGGGAAGGCTTTCCACTAGATGTTGGAACACTGCTGCTGGGACTTGCTTCCAATCAGCCACAAGAGTATTAGTGAGCTCGGGCACTGATGTTGGGCAATTAGGCCTGGCTGGCAGTTGGCATTCCAATTTTTCACAATGGTGTTCGATGGGGTTGAGGCCAGGGCTCTGTGCAGGCCAGTCAAGTTCTTCCACATCGATCTGAACAAACCATTTCTTTATGGACCTTGCTTTGTGCATGGGGGCATTTTCATTCTGAAACAGGAAACTGTTGCCAAAGTGGGAAGCATAGAATAATCTAGAATGTATGCTGTACGATTAAGATTTCCCTTCACTGGAACTAAAGATGCCTAGCCTAAACCATGAAAAACAGCCTCACACCATTATTCCTCCTCCACCAAACTTTACAGGTGGCACTATGCATTAGGGCAGGTAGTGTTCTCCTGGCATTCGCCAAATCCAGATTTGTCCGTCAGACAGCCAGATGGTAAAGCGTGATTCATCGCTCCAGACAACGCGTTTCCACTGCTCCAGAGTCCAATGGCGGCGAGCTTTACACCACTCCAGCCAACACTCGGCATTGCACATGGTGATCTTAGGCTTGTATGTGGCTGCTCAGCCATGGAAACCCATGAAATGAAGCTCCTGACGAACAGTTATTGTGCTGACGTTGCTTCCAGAAGCAGTTAGGAACTCTGTAGTGAGTGTTGCAATCGAGGAAAGATGATTTTTACAGGCTTCAGCACTTTGTGGTCCCGTTCTGTGTCCACTTCCCGACTGAGCCGGTGTTGCTCCAAGACGTTTCCACTTCACAACAACAGCAGTTACAGTTGACCGGGGCAGCTCTAGTAAGGCAGAAATGTGGAAAGGTGGCATCCTATGGACGACGCCACATTGAAAGTCACTGAGCTCTTCAGTAAGGCCATTATACTGCCAGTGTTCGTCTATGGAGATTGCATGGCTCTGTGCTCGATTTTATACACCTGTCAGCAACGGGTGTGACTGAAATCGCAGAGTCCACTAATGTGAAGGGGTGTCCACATACCTTTGACCATGTAGTGTAGATACATGTAGGCACGCACATAGGCCACAATCGTGAGATATTCAACGAGTAAGGTAACTTCAACAGTGAGGAAAAGCACACAGAATAAACCAAAGAAAGACACACCGTTGTGAGACATTATTAAAGTACAATGAGTAATGTGATTTCAGCAACGTGGAAACGCTCAAAAGAATGAGCTTCCTTTACTCAGCATTCCTGTTGTGCTCAGAGAAAAAGCATGTGAAGTATTGGGTTTGACTGGAAAACATTTGCGCTGGAATGTGTAGCAAAAGAGGATTAGGCAGAGGAGAGAAATGGATTGTTATTTAGATGAAGACTGCCAATTTTACCATGGCTGTGGAACACCTTCACAGTGTTAGAGGGAGACCATGTGTGTGAACCTGGCTCTAACTGTCATAAGAACAGGCCTGTATCAATGCTATAGGAACAGGCCTGTGTCCAAGATCAGATTAGGCAGCCACTCTGTGTCATATATAGTAGCCTACCCCATATGACCCCTTAGGACAGTCAAGTAATAGCTATGACCTCCAGCTAACCTTTTTCCATCCTCCTTTTTATCATCCTCCTTCCTCATCCTCCTCTCTCACATTCCAGAGCAATCAGGGGAAATCATTCAATATCTATGGGGACGGGAGGCAACCTGCTTTACAGGAGACCAGTGGAGGACACTAAAGGGAAAGAGGGGTCCAGGACATCAGGTCTCTTTGATGTGAAGGATTGTCCTCATTGATGGCTATGCTGAGCTGTCTTTTTACTTTATTTTTTAAGTAGGCGACATGCCCGAAGTGTCACTTGGAAGACTTTAACACTGCGTCATTGTTTGAGTTACCCGGCCGAGGCAACAGCATCAGTTTGACTTTGAATGTTGAATGTTTTAGTGATCCTCAACGAGGCCAATGAGCTGATTATGTGGCACTACTTGGCACTGTTGCCATGGCACCTGTAGCAGAGCCCATCCCCCTCTGCTGGAGCAGAACCACTGGTCATATCCAACTCAGACTTGTCTCCCTAGGCAGACAGGTTGCCTCCCACATGAACAATGTTCAAGTGCTGTTGCCCAAGGTCTGGGATTTCAGAGAGACACCAAATCAGTACACAGACACTGTCCACTACTCTTGCAGGGTTTCTTCTGCATAGAAAAGTCTTGGGCGGGCCACCTTAGTGTTTTTTCAGGGCCGCCTATGTCCAAAGAGTGATAAATTAACATATATATATGGTTGTTTTAAGTTTACACTGTAAAATGTCCGACCACCCAAAAAATACAAATAATTGTGTGTGTGTGATATACACTGCTCAAAAAAATAAAAGGAACACTAAAATAACACATCCTAGATCTGAATGAATGAAATATTCTTATTAAATACTTTTTTCTTTACATAGTTGAATGTGCTGACAACAAAATCACACAAAAATGATCAATGGAAATCAAATGTATCAACCCATGGAGGTCTGGATTTGGAGTCACACTCAAAATTAAAGTGGAAAACCACACTACAGGCTGATCCAACTTTGATGTAATGTCCTTAAAACAAGTCAAAATGAGGCTCAGTAGTGTGTGTGGCCTCCACATGCCTGTATGACCTCCCTACAACGCCTGGGCATGCTCCTGATGAGGTGGCGGATGGTCTCCTGAGGGATCTCCTCCCAGACCTGGACTAAAGCATCTGCCAACTCCTGGACAGTCTGTGGTGCAACGTGGCGTTGGTGGATGGAGCGAGACATGATGTCCGAGATGTGCTCAATTGGATTCAGGTCTGGGGAACGGACGGGCCAGTCCATAGCATCAATGCCTTCCTCTTGCAGGAACTGCTGACACACTCCAGCCACATGAGGTCTAGCATTGTCTTGCATTAGGAGGAAGACATGTGACTAACAGAAATTTAATAACGTGTCTCTGAACAAGGGCGGGGGGGGGGGGGGGGTTCAAAATCAACAGTCAGTATCTGTGGCCACCAGCTGCATTAAGTACTGCAGTGCATATCCTCATGGACTGCACCAGATTTGCGAGTTCTCTTCCACCAAGGCACCTGCAAGTTCCCAGACATTTCTGGGGGGAATGGCCCTAGCCCTCCGATCCAACAGGTCCCAGATGTGCTCAATGGGATTGATATCCGGGCTCTTTGCTGGCCATGGCAGAACACTGACATTCCTGTCTTGCAGGAAATCACTCACAGAACGAGCAATATGGCTGGTGGCATTGTCATGCTGGAGGGTTAGGTCAGGATGAGCCTGCAGGAAGTATTGAGATTGCCTGCAATGACAACAAGCTCAGTCCGATGATGCTGTGATACACCGCCCAGACCATGACGGACCCTCCACCTCAATCCAGAGGCCTCAGTGTAACGCACATTCCTTCGACGATAAACGGGAATCCGACCATCGCCCCTGGTGAGACAAAACCTCGACTCGTCAGTGAAGAGAACTTTGCCAGTCCTGTCTGGTCCAGCAAAGGTGGGTTTGTGCCCATAGGCAACGTTGTTGCCAGTGATGTCTGGTGAGGGCCTGCCTTACAACAGGCCTACAAGCCCTCAGTCCAGCCTCTCTCAGCCTATTGTGGACAGTCTGAGCACTGATGGAGGGATTGTGCGTTCCTGGTGTAACTCGGGCAGTTGTTTTTGCCATCACTGGCAACAACATTGCCTATGGGTACAAACCCAACGTTGCAGGTGTGATGTTCGAATGTACTGATCCTATGCAGGTGTTGTACGGACATTGCAATTTATTGCCCTGGCCATATCTGCAATCCTCATGCCTTCTTGCAGCATGCCTAAGGAACGTTCACGCAGATGAGCAGGGACCTTGGGCATCTTTCTTTTGGTGTTTTTCATAGTCAGTAGAAAGGCCTCTTTAGTTTCCTAAGTTTTCATAACTGACTTTAATTGACTACCACCTTTAAGCTGTTAGTGTCTTAATGGCCATTCCACAGATGCATGTTCATTAATTATTTATGGTTCATTGAACAAACATGGGAAACAGTGTTTAAACCCTTCACAATGAAGTTCTGTGAAGTTATTTGGATTTTTACGAATTATCTTTGAAAGACAGGGTCCTGAAAAAGGGGCGTTTCTTATTTTGCTGAGTTTGTAAACATACACACAGCCATCGCAAATATTCAGACCCATTGAATTGTCCACATTTTGTTAGGTTACAGACTTATTCTAAAATTGATTTAAAATGTGTTTTTCCCCCTTCATCAATCTACACACAATACCCCATAATGACAAAGCAAAGTCAAGTTAAGGCATTTTTGCAAATGTATGATTTAAAAAAAACTGATTTATTACATTTACATAAGTATTCAGATTCTTTACTCAGTACTCATGTCTTCTTGGGTATGACAATACAAGCTTGGCACACCTTTATTTGGAGAGTTTCTCCCATTCTTCTCTGCAGATCCTCTCAAGCTCTGCCAGGATGTATGGGGAGCGTCGCTGCACAGCTATTTTCATGTCTCTCCAAAGATGTTCGATCGGGTTCAAATCCGGGCTCTGGCGGGGCCACTCAAGGACATTCAGAGACTTGTCCCGAAGCAACTCCTGCATTGTCTTGGCTATTTTCTTAGGGTCATTGTTCTCCAGTCTGGGGTCCTGAGCACTCTGGAGCAGGTTTTGTACTTTTCTCCATTCATCTTCGCCTCGATCTTGACTAGTCTCGCCGTCCTTGCTGCTGAAAAACATCCCCACAGCATGCTGTTTCCACCACCATGCTTCACCGTAGGGTTTGGTGCCAGGTTTTCGAGGGTTTGGTGCTAGACGTGACACTTGGCATTCAAGCCAAAGAGTTCAATCTTGGTTTCATCAGACCAGAGAATCTTGTTTCTTATGGTCTGAGAGTCTTTAGGTGCCTTTTGGCAAACTCCAAGCGGGCTTTCATGTGCCTTTTACTGAAGAGTGTTTTCCATCTGGCCACTTCCAGAAAGCCCTGATTGTGGAGTGCTGCAGAGATTGGAGAACCTTCCAGAAGGACAACCATCTGGGTCATCTCCCTGACCAAGGCCCTACTCCTCCAATTGCTCAGTTTGGCCGGGCAGCCAGCTTTAGGAAGAGCTTTGGTGGTTCCAAACTTCTTCCATTTAACAATGATGGAGCAAAGTACAGAGAGATCCTTGATGAAAACCTGCTCCAGTGCGCTCAGGAACTCAGACTGGGGAGAAGGTTCACCTTCTGACAGAACAATGACCCTAAGCACACAGCCAAGACAACGCAGGAGAGACCTGAAAATAACTGTGCAGCGATGCTGCCCATCCAACCTGACAGAGAATAATGGGAGAAACTCCCCAAATACAGGTGTGCCAAGTTGGTAGCGTCATACCCAAGAAGAGACTAAAGGCTGTAAACGCTGCCAAAGGTGCTTCAACAAAGTACTGAGTAAAGGGTCTGAAAACTTATGTAAATGTGATATGTTTTTATTTTTAATACATTTGCTTTGTCACTATGGGGTAGTGTTTGAAGATTGAGGAGGGGAAAAAAACGATTTAAGACATTTTATAATTCTGTAAAGTAAGAAAATGTGCCGAACAACATTGCATTCACTGGCAGGACAATTCAAGCAAAGCCAATGTGGCGATAATGTATTGGGCCTATAGTAGAGGTCGACCGATTATGATTTTTCAACGCCGATACCTATTATTGGAGGACCAAAAAAAGCCGATACCAATATTTAAAAAAAAAATCAGACTATTTTTTTTCTTTATTTGTAATAATGCCAATAACAACAATACTGAATGAACACTTATTTTAACCTAATATAATACATCAATAAAAATCAATTTAGCCTCAAATAAATAATGACACATGTTCAATTTGGTTTAAATAATGCAAAAACAAAGTGTTGGAGAAGAAAGTAAAAGTGCAATATGTGCCATGTAAAAATGCTAACATTTAAGTTCCTTGCTCAGAACATGAGAACATATGAAAGCTGGTGGTTCCTTTACACATGAGTCTTCAATATTCCCAGGTAATAAGTTTTAGGTTGAAGTTATTATAGGAATTATAGGACCATCTCTCTATACCATTTGTATTTCATATAACTTTGACTATTGGATGTTCTTATAGGCACATTAGTATTGCCAGTGTAACAGTATAGCTTCCGTCCCTCTCCTTGCTCCTACCTGGGCTCGAACCAGGAACACATCGACAACAGACACCCTCGAAGCAGCGTTACCCATGTAGAGCAAGGGGAATAACTACTCCAAGTCTCAGAGCGAGTGACGTTTGAAACGCTATTAGCGCTCACCCCGCTAACTAGCTAGCCATTTCACGTCAGTTACACCAGCCTAATCTCGGGAGTTGATAGGCTTGAAGTCATAAACAGCGCTGTGCTTGCGAAGAGCTGCTGGCAAAACGCACGAAAGTGCTGTTTGAATGAATGCTTACGAGCCTGCTGCTGACTACCATCGCTCAGTCAGACTGCTCTATCAAATATCAAATCATAGACTTAATTATAACATAATAACACACAGAAATACGAGCCTTTGGTCATTAATATGGTTGAATCCGGAAACTATCATTTCGAAAACAAAACATTTGTTCTTTCAGTGAAATACGGAACCGTTCCGTATTTTATCTAACGGGTGGCATCCCTAAGTCTAAATATTCTTGTTACATTGCACAACCTTCAATGTTATGTCATAATTACGTAAAATTCTGGAAAATTAGTTCGCAATGAGCCAGGCTGCCCAAACTGTTGCATATACCCTGACTCTGCGTGCAATGAACGCAAGAGAAGTGACACAATTTCACCTGGTTAATATTGCCTGCTAACCTGGATTTCCTTTAGCTAAATATGCAGGTTTAAAAATATATACTTCTGTGTATTGATTTTAAGAAAGGCATTGGTGTTTAAGGTTTGGTACAGTGGTGCAACGATTGTGCTTTTTTCGCAAATGCGCTTTTGTTAAATCATCCCCCTGCGTTGCATCGAGTATATGCAACGCAGGACACGCTAGATAAACTAGTAATATCATCAACCATGTGTAGTTAACTAGTGATTATGATTGATTATTTTTTGTAAGATAAGTTTAATGCTAGCTAGCAACGTACCTTGGCTTCTTACTGCATTCGCGTAACCTCGTGGAGTGCAATGAGAGGCAGGTGGTTAGAGCGTTGGACTAGTTAACCGTAAGGTTGCAAGATTGAATCCCGGAGCTGACAAGGTAAAAAGCTGTCCTTCTGCCCCTGAACAAGGCAGTTAACCCACCATTCCTAGGCCGTCATTGAAAATAAGAATGTGTTCTTGACTGACTTGCCTAGTTAACCTTTCCTGGGATGCTAGCAGAGCGCCAAAGTCAAATAAATTACTACAAAAATCAAACTTTCGTGAAATCACACCTGTAAGATACCAAATTAAAGATACACGTGTTGTGAATCCAGCCAACATGTCAGTTTTCAAAAAGGCTTTTGGGTGAAAGCAAACGATGCTATTATCTGAGGGTAGCACCTCCGTTAACAAAGAGAGAAAACATATTTCAACCCTGCAGGCGCGAAACAAAACACAGAAATAAAAATATAAATCAGGCCTTACCTTTGACGAGCTTCTTTTGTTGGCAGTCCAATATGTCCCATAAACATCACAAATGGTCCTTTTGTTCGATTAATTCCGTCGATATATATCTATAATGTTCATTTATTTGGCGCGTTTGATCCAGAAAAACACTTACGAGACTGCAAAATATCTCAAAAGTTACCTGTAAACTTTGCCAAAACATTTCAAACTACTTTTGTAATACAACTTTAGGTATTTTTTAAAGTAAATAATCAATAAAGTTGAAGACGGGATGATCTGTGTTCAATACAGGAAAAAAACAAACTGACGCTACCTTTCTAGTCATCGGCCTCTATCTAACAGTACACTTGAAGTGACCCTCGTTTTCAACAGGGCTTCATTACACAAAGGAAAAACCTCAACCATTTTCTAAAGACTGGTGACATCCAGTGGAAGCAGTAGGAACTGCAAGAAGGTCCCTTAGAAATCTGGATTCCCAATGAAACCACATTGAAAAGAGAATGACCTCAAAAAAAAGATCTTTGTTTTTTCCTCGGGGTTTCGCCTGCTACATAAGTTCTGTTATACTCACAGACATGATTCAAACCGTTTTAGAAACTTCTGAGTGTTTTCTATCCAAATCTACTAATAATATGCATATCTTATTTTCTGGGGTTGAGGAGCGGGCAGTTGAATTTGGGCATGCATTTCATCCGGACGTGAAAATACTGCCCCGTCACCAAGAAGTTACTTTTTTTTAAATAGAAATAAAATAAATACATTTAAAAAATCAATAAGTGCATCGAGGACATCGTCCCCACAGTGACTGTATGTACATACCCCAACCAGAAGCCATGGATTACAGGCAACATACGCACTGAGCTAAAGGGTAGAGCTGCCACTTTCAAGGAGTGGAACTCTAACCCGGAAGCTTATAGGAAATCCCGCTATGCCCTCCGACGAAGCATCAAACAGGCAAAGCGTCAAGACAGAATTGTACTACACCGGCTCCGATGCTCGTCGGATGTGGCAGGGTTTGCAAACTATTACAGACTACAAAGGGAAGCACAGCTGAGAGCTGACACAAGCCTACCAGACAAGCTAAATAAATTATATGCTGGATTCGGGGCAAGTAACACTGAAACATGCATGAGAGCATCAGCTGTTCCGGACGACTGTGTGATCACTCTCTCCACAGCCGATGTGAGGACGTGTAGGACGTGTACTCCGAGCATGCACTGACCAACTGGCAAGTGTCTTTACTGACATTTTCAACCTCTTCCTGTCTGAATCTGTAATACCAACATATTTCAAGGAGAACACCATAGTCCCTGTGCCCAAGAACACTAGGGTATCCTACCGACCCATAGCACTCACGTTTGTAGCCATGAAGTGCTTTGATAGGCTGCTCATGGCTCACATCAAATCAAATGTATTTATATAGCCCTTCGTACATCAGCTGATATCTCAAAGTGCTGTACAGAAACCCAGCCTAAAACCCCAAACGGCAAGCAATGCAGGTGTAGAAGCACGGTGGCTAGGAAAAACTACCTAGAAAGGCCAAAACCTAGGAAGAAACCTAGAGAGGAACCAGGCTATGTGGGGTGGCCAGTCCTCTTCTGGCTGTGCCGGGTGGAGATTGTAACAGAACATGGCCAAGATGTTCAAATGTTCATAAATGACCAGCATGGTCATATAATAATAATAATCACAGGCAGAACAGTTGAAACTGGAGCAGCAGCACGGCTAGGTGGACTGGGGACAGCAAGGAGTCATGTCAGGTAGTCCTGAGGCATGGTCCTAGGGCTCAGGTCCTCCGAGAGAGAGAAAGAGAGAGAATTAGAGAGAGAATACTTAAATTCACACAGGACACCGGATAAGACAGGAGAAGTACTCCAGATATAACAAACTGAACAAACATCAACACCATTATCCCAGAAACGCTAGACCTACTCCAATTTGCATACCACCCCAACAGATCCACAGACGATGCAATCTCTATTGCACTCTACACTGCCCTTTCCCACCTGGACAAAAGGAACACCTATGTGAGAACGCTATTCATTGACAACAGCTCAGCGTTTAACACCATTGTTCCCTCAAAGCTCATCACTAAACTAAGGACCCTGGGATTAAGCACCTCTCTCTACAACTGGATCTTGGACGTCTTGATGGGCCTCCCCCAGCTGGTAAGGGTAAGCGACAACACATCCGCCACGCTTATCCTCAATACGGGGGCCCCCCCAGGGGTGCGTGCTCAGTCCCCTCCTGTACTCCCTGTTCACTCAGGACTGCTCGGCCAGGCACGACTCCAACACCATCATTATGTTGGCCGATGACACAACAGTGGTAGGCCTGATCACCGACAATGATGAGACAGCCTATAGGGAGGAGGTCGGAGACCTGACCGTGTGGTTCAAGGACAACAACCTCTCCCTCAATGTGATCAAGACAAAGGAGATGAATGTGGACCACAGGAAAGGAGGACCAAGCACGCCCCCATTCTCATCGACGGGGCTGTAGTTGAGCACGTTGAGAGCTTCCGGGCACGACAAAACCTATTCCCCCTCAGGAGACTGAAAATATTTGGCATGGGTCCTCAGATCCTCAAAAGGTTATACAGCTGCACCGTCGACAGCATCCTGACGGGTTGCATCACTGCCTGGTATGGCAACTGCTCGGCCTCCGACCGCAAGACACTACAGAAGGTAGTGCATATGGCCCAGTACATCACCGGGGCCAAGCTTCCTGCCATCCAGGACCTCTATACCAGGCGATGTCAGAGGAAGGCCCTACAAGGACTCCAGCCACCCTAGTCATAGACGGTTCTCTCTGCTACTGCACGGCAAGCGGTACCGGAGCGCCAAGTCTAGGTCCAAGAGGTTTCTAAACAGCTTCTACCCCCAAGCCTTGCCCCCCCCCCCCCCCGTCCCTTTTGCATTTCACCTGTTGTATTCGGCGCGTGTGACAAATCAATTTGATTTATAGCTTCCCAACAAAAAAACTTAACATGCACTTTTACAGACACATACTTAAACTGCTTACTTCCATTCATCTTCACTCGCACACTTTTTGCATTCTGAGGAGAACTGTTGACACATCATTCATCATTGAAAAGGATATGCATAAGTAACCTGCTGCATCTTTCCTCATTCAAAGTCTACTTGATCATTTAGGACTCAAATATAGGTGAGTCGATATCCAAATGAACTCAGCACATCCCGGGGGGGGGGGGGGTGCGCAAAACCCCCCCGGGATGTGCTGAGTTCATTTGGATGAAAGTTCCAATGAAAAGCTTTTAACACGCCTATTCACAGCCACTCAGCAAAAAGTGTGATGTTGGCTAAGTCTCTCCTGTCTGGAGACTGGAGAGTGTCCTCTGTCCTCTAGCTGAACTCTATATATAACGTTCCTGTATTATGCTTTTTAAATCTATCCAAACACGTTCTTTAGTAATTGTATATTTACAGTTAAGCCGTTTGCTGAGTTGCGCCTGCAGCATTATACAGTATTTGGATGAGCTGTATTGCATGGTTAGTACATGTGTGTGTGTTGAAGATTGATGCTACAGTATGTGTATAAACCCTGGGTCATATACACTGTGGCCAGTTTATTAGGTACACCAATCTGTACTGGGTCTGACCTCCCCCTTGCCTCCATAACAGTCTGAATTCTTCGCGGCACGGCCACATTGCTCAATTGGCCTAACGTGTGCCAGGAAAACATTCCCTACACCATTACGCCACCAGCCTGTACAGTTGACACCAGGCAGGATGGGCCATGGACTCATGCTGTTTATGCCAAATCCTGACTGCCATCAGCATAACTCGAGGAACTGGGATTTGTTGGCCTAGGCGACACTCAATTAATTGTGTTGGTGATTGCATGCCTGCTGGACCCACTTCCTCTTGTTTTTAGCTGATAGGAGTGGAACCCGGTGTGGTCGTCTGCTGCAATAGCCCATCCGTAACAAGGACGGATTAGTTATGCATTCCGAGATGCCGTTCTGCACACCACTGTTGTACTGCGTCTTAATTTGCCTGTTTGTGGTCGCTGAGTGAATGTTTTTTGTTTGACGCACCATTCTTGGTAAACCCTAGACTGTCATGCGTGAAAAGCCCAGGAAGGAGGCCGGTCATTTCTGAGATACTGGACCCGGCGCGCCTGGCACCGTCAACCATACCACGCTCAAAGTCTCTTAGATCACATGTTTTTCCCATTCTAACATTCAATCATACAGTAACTGGATGCCTGTCTGCATGCTTTATATAGCAAGCCATGGTCACGTGACTTACTCTCTGCAGGATAACTATTTTTGTGAACGGGGTGGTGTACCTAATAAACTGTCCACTGAGTATTTGTTAGGCACAAAATTGACTGAAACAGGGATGTACTACCTGGACTTGTCCAATAAGAAACTCTTGTTTTTTTTCCCCCCTTGCAAAACATTTTGAAACCTTTTCCATTATGTGCCCTAATGACTATGACCCTGCTGTCTGTGCCTTCCAGGTGGCTGGTATGTGTACCAGCAGAGGAACGAGGTGCACAACAACTGTGGCATAGAAATCTACTACCAGACAGACATGCAGACAACCCACGACAACATGCTGCTGGAGCTCTTCTGCCAGATCATCTCTGAGCCTTGCTTCAACACACTGCGCACCAAGGAACAGTTGGGTAAGACCACGCACACACACTCAAGTGGAGACTGGTATCTTGTAAAGTACTCAAATACAGTTGAACTCAAAACCCTGCAGTGAAAAGGGGACAGTAGACTGTGTGCAGTTAAACATAAACACTTTCCAGAATTTACAGTGAATTGTTTGACTTTCTCTCTCCTCAGGGTACATAGTGTTTAGCGGTCCGCGGCGCGCTAACGGGGTCCAGGGCCTGCGCTTCATCATCCAGTCGGAGAAGGCCCCCCACTACCTGGAGAGCCGGGTGGAGGCATTCCTAAAAGCCATGGAGATGTCTGTGGAGGAAATGAACGACGAGGCCTTCCAGAAACACATCCAGGCCCTGGCCATCCGCCGCCTGGACAAGCCCAAGAAGCTGGCCGCTGAGTGCGCCAAGTACTGGGGGGAGATCATCTCTCAGCAGTACAACTTCGACAGGGGTGAGCATGTGCAGACACAATGAGCAACACGCACATACACACCCTTTCCTTTACCTGGTCTGGAGGCCTAAGAGCTTTTTCCAAGTGATATCTGTGGGGAGTTTGCGTAGATGGTGTCGACTAAATTGGTATTCCTCCTCATCCTCATATTATAACTGCTAGGAGGCCTTTTTATATGGATAGGGGTTTTGAATGAAATATGCATTTATTTATATTGACATTTTTATATTGACATTCTGGAGGATCCCAGAGGGAAAGGAAGGATGTTTTCGCCGCAGAAATTGGCAACGATTAGGCCCCAGAATAAACTCCTGGAGCACACCTCGCCCAAGCAGCATCTCCTGAGTGCTATTATGGATTGTAATGGGCTGATTTGCTGGTAATCTGCCGTAAACCTCGATCCAGAACTCTTAGTAGGGAGAAGTGATGAAAACAATGTTCTCATTGTTAGAGGGAAGGAGGATGGGAGAAGACAGGGCAGCAACTGTCACCACTAATGTCATGATAGAAAGTGGAGCCTTGCCAATAGTGGGACATTGTACAGTAGGGGTGGCTGGTGACCCTGTAGGGCCTTGGTCACCAACCGGTCGATCACTGTCAACTGGTCAATCTTCAAGGCATTTCTAGTCACAACATTTCTGTAGAAAAGCCAACGATAAATGCTTGCGCTCCTTTTATAAAAAATAACAAAATTGTGTTGCGCAGTTGGCGGTAGGTGCACTTGATTCAGAAGCCCTGCGCACCAGTAGGTATTTTTGAACCTTTTTATTTGTATGAAAAGACAAACTCCGCCTACCCGGTGAATCGGAAGATCTGTGGCTAAATCGAGTGCGTCTACTGCTCAAATCACTGTGCCTATAGCATCCAGCAAGGTTTGATACTAGCCTACATGTGGAAGGTGGAAGACGGTGTCCCCTCTCTCTGGTCAGTCTCACTGGAAGGAGAGAGCAGGGACCATGAGAGGCTGACCCTCTGCTGCTCTTTCCCTCCCTCGCTGAGACTAATGCCGTGTTTAAAACAACTGCTAACTTTAGACATCGGACTTCAGTGCGTTCAAGACAACTGGGAACTCTGCGGGGGAAAAAATGATATCCGACTGGGGATTTTTTTTCTTTTGAACGGTCATCCAACTCACGTCATTCCAAGTCTGAAACTCATATTTCGAGAGCTCCAACTTGAAGATCACTGACGTCATGATTTTACCTTGTTTGTTTCCGAGTTCCCAGTTGTCTTGAAAGCACCATGACCATCAGATGCAGGAAACATCAGTCCAGTAAAATAAAAAAGCAAATTATTAGCAAATTATTTCAATTTATGCTCTGCTGCGCCTCACAAGTGCTACACCAACTGATATAGTTTGTCATCAAAGCTTGAGTTTTTAAATATACACTGAACAAAAATATAAACGCAACAATTTCAAAGATTTTACTGAGTTAGTTTATATCAGGAAATCAGTCAACTGAAATAAATTCATTAGGCCCTAATCAATTGTTTCCTCTTGACTGGGAATACAGATGATGTAAAAAAAAATGTAAGTGCGTGGATGAGAACCAGTCAGTATCTGGTGTGACCACCATTTGCATCATGCAGCGTGACATCGCTTTCGCGTAGAGTTTGTTCATTATAAAATGGTTTGAGAAGAACAATATTGCCAGGCATATAGCCAATATGCATTAGGCCTACTGCACAAACCTCATTCCTGCAGAACTTTTTAATTTGGTTAAATTTAAGTAGTTGAAAACAAATGAGTGGTAGATCTGGCTTTTTGACTACGAAAGTGAAATTACTACGGACCTCATTATCACAATACTTAGGTGACGATACGATATGTATTGCAATTCAATACTGTGATTTTAGTGCGATTTCGACGTTCCAAACATATGGCTCACTATATGTCTGCTGCAGAGTGACGAGAGAGCCATTAGAAAATAAAAGTCCTGAAATCAAATTAGCTGCCCACTTATGAAGATGGAGAACAAGCTATGAAGGAAAAATACTGTAATTTTGGTGCAGGTACAGCCAACTAGCGCAAAACATATTGCGGGATATCTCAAATCATCAACCTTTAGTCCAAAGTGTTTCCTGTTGTTTTCTAGATAACATTGAAGTGGCCTATCTGAAGACATTGACGAAAGAAAACATCATGCAGTTCTACCGGGTGAGTATAGTAGCTGCTCATCCATCTTCTGCATTCCGGTGTGTTGTTCAATCTGTCCTCCCTGAAAGATGGCACCTTGTTTCATTTAGAACCCTCCACCACTCTTATCCACGTCCTGGTTCTATTCATAGCTGTAGAGGTTACGCTGACACGGTATGCTGTGCTCACAGAATATCCACAACAGTGGAGGCTCCTTAGAGGAGGAAGGGGAGGACCATCCTCAGTGAATTTCATACAACAAAACAAAAACATTTGAAAAGTTAGCCTTTTTAGATCAAACTATACTAAATATATTCACTCCACCAAATAATTGATTAAGACACACTGTTTTGCGATGAAGGTCTACAGTAGCCTCAACAGCACCCCCTATAGACTTACACAGTAATTACGACAACTTCTGGAGGATGTCCTCCGACCCATCAGAGCTCTTGCTGCATGAACTGACGTGTTGTCCACCCAATCGAAGAATCAGATAATGAATCTAGTACTGAAAGCATAAGCTACAGCTAGCTAGCACTGCAGTTTGTTAGTTGACTCAGAGAGAGACAATAGTAGAACTGTTTTGAACTAATTTCTTCCAAAATGAACGAGAAGCAAGAGCTATATTTCTCTTTCACTTAACTAGCAAATGCAGTTAGCCTACTAAAACACCCTGCTCAAACAGAGGGATACTATGTTAGCTAGCTGGCTATGACTATCCAACACAACACTGGAACTCTTCCAAGTCAAGGTAAGCTTTTGGTTTGACTTATTTATTGCCACTGGGGCCTGCCGGTGTAAGTTCTAAACTTCTTACTTGACTGTACATTGTACCGGGGCGGCAGGTAGCCTAGTGGTTAGAGCGTTCGGCCAGTAACTGAAAGATTGCTGGATCGAATCGCCGAGCTGACAAGGTAAAAAATCTGTCGTTCTGACCCTGAGCAAGGCAGTTAACCCACTTCCCCGGTGCCGAAGACGTGGGTGTCAATTAAGGCAGCCCTCCGCACCTCTCTGATTCAGAGGGGTTGGGTTAAATGCAGAAGACACATTTCAGTTGAAGGCATTTAGTTGTACAACTGACTAGGTATTCCCCTTTTCCCTAACGTTGCTGCATGATTGTAGCGGGTTTACTAATGCGTTAGTTCTATTAGCTATGTTGACTATGACATTACTTTAGCTAATATGGTGACAACAATGTAATTTCTTTATTTAACTAGGCAAGTCAGTTAACTTTTTATGGCTGCAGGGGCAGTATTGAGTAGCTTGGATGAAAAGGTGCCCATAGTAAACGGCCAGCTTCTCAGTCTCAGTTGCTAATAATATGCATATTATTATTATTGGATAGAAAACACTCTAAAGTTTCCAAAACTGTCAAAATATTGTCTGAGAGTATAACAGAACTGATATTGCAGGAGAAACCCTGAGGAAAATCAAAACAGGAAGTGGCTTCTATTTTGAAAACTCCATGTTCCATAGCCTCCCTTTGCTGGATATGAACCAGATTCCTTTTCCTATCGCTTCCTCAAGGTGTCAACAGTCTTCAGACTTGGTTCAGGCTTTTATTTTGAAAAATGAGCCAGAACGATAACATCGCGTCAAGTGGTCATATGAGTTTTGCTCGCGCAACAGAGTTTGGATAGGTATTGCTTTTCCCTCTCCTACTGTGAAAGACATTTGCGGTTGATATATTATTGATTATATATTTTAAAAACAACCTGAGGATTGATTATAAAAAACGTTTGACATGTTTCTGTGGACATTATGGAAACTATTTGGAATTTTCGTCTGCGTTGTCTTGACCGCTCTTTCCTGTGGAATTGCTTAACATAACGCGGCAAACAAACTGAGGTATTTTGGATATAAAAATAATATTTTTGGAACAAAAGGAACATTTGTGTAACTGGGAGTCTCGTGAGTGAAAACATCCGAAGATCATCAAAGGTAAACAATTAATTTGATTGCTTTTCTGATTTTTGTGACCAAGCTACCTGATGCTAAGTGTACTTAATGTTTTGTTGTGCGATCGATAAATTTACACAAACGCTTGGATTGCTTTCGCTGTAAAGCATCATTTCAAAATCTGACACGACAGGTGGATTAACAAAAGGCTAAGCTGTGTTTTCCTATATTGCACTTGTGATTTCATGAATATAAATATTTATAGTAATATTTATTGCATGTAGCGCTATGCTATTCAGCGGTTGTTGATGACACTTGTCCCGTTAGTGGGATTGCAGCCATAACAAGTAAAGGACAAATTCTTATTTACACTTACGGCCTACCCCAACCAAACCCGGACGACGCTGGGCCAATTATGCGCCGCCCCAAGGGACTCCCAATCACGGCCAGATGTGATACAGCCTGGAATCGAACCAGGGTCTGTAGTGATGCCTTTTGCACTGCGATGCAGTGCCGTAGACTGCTGCGCTCCTCGGGGAGCCCAAAGTTGTGGGTAGCGGTTATGATATGGTTTGGCTTCGAAAGGTTTTTTTCGTCTGGTCACATACAGCTGTTGCATTAAAGTCCAAAAGCAAAGGGAACAGGTGAGAGGAGAGCGCATAAAGATGTGAATGGATGCAACCTTTGATGCTATGAAAGTGAACTGTGTTTACGTGTGACCAGGGGTGTATTCATTCTGCCGATTCTGTGGGGAAAAGTTTCTTAAATGGAAGCAAATGGAACGAAACGGGGATAAACATGCATGAATTTGTCCAATAGAAACTCTAGTTTGAAACTGTTGAACTAATGATTACACCCTTGATCAGCTAGATGCAGGCAAGAGTGTGCAAGATGGTATTGAATCTGATACCTCTTTTTTTTTTTCCTCGACCTCTTGAAATGTTGTAGCAACCTGATGGGTATAGGGAAATTGAGTATCATGTAGTAGCCTAAACCTATCACTTTTACATTGAACTGGGTGAATGAAATATGAATGACAGTTAACCAATATGCTGTAATAGAAATAAGGCCATGCTCATGAAAATAAATTGTCCTACCTTATCTTAAACTGCACTGATCCACAACCATAACAAGGGTCAGGGTGGTGTTTCAAGAGGATAAGGGGACCAAGGATAGCGAAGCAATGAGACTTCCCATATTTCTACCTCAGCAGAAGCAACACAGGCCCCATGCAGAATATTTTCATTGTGTAATACATTTCACCATACCCGCCCCCCCCCTCCACAGATTTATGACTGTGGAATCCACTTTGTTCCGATGTAGGAGACTGGAAACTTTCTTCACCCCATTATAATACATTTTTCGCAGACAGTGACTTCAATTAAATGCCGTCTCTTCTCTGTGTCTATCTAACTCTTGTCTCTCTCTCTCTGTAGGATCTGTTGGCTGTGGATGCACCCAAAAGGCACAAGGTGTCTGTGCATGTCCTGTCTAGGGAGATGGACTCCTGTGAGTACTGTACAAGTGATGGAGAGTTTTTGTTGGGGGGATAGAAGTTCAGTTTGTCAGTGTGAATGTGTTGCTTTGACTGTTTTTAACAGTTGTTTAAATGTCTCTGTCCTTTTGTTTAGGCCCAGTCGTGGGCGAGTTCCCTGCCCAGAATGACGTAAACCTGGTCCCTGCCCCCTCCTTGCCACAGGTAATGTAGTCATCCTTTTATAACACAGGAGGAGAGTGCGTCTGTGATGGAGAATTAGAAGAATTATGTAACTTTTTGGGTGATGTGTTAACGTCTGTAATACACTGACCTGTCCCTCTGTGTACAGCCTACGTTGGTCCAGGACATGACCGAGTTCAAGAGGAGCCTTCCCCTCTTTCCCCTGGCCAAGCCCCACATCAATTTCATGGCTGCCAAACTGTGAGGATCGGGCAGCCCTGCCCCCAGAGCAGCATGGGAGCACTGTGGTGGGGGGTGCCCTGCTCTGTCCTCCCCACTCTGTCCCCCCCACTCTGTCCCCCCAGGCAACAGGAGTCAGGAACACACTCATCTGACTAAGCCTGCATGTGTGTGTATCTGTGTGTGGTAGGCTGGAGGCTACTAGGAGGCACTTGGAAATGTGTTTGATTCCCACAACTTGGCTGTGGATCTCATCATAGCTCCGTGTAAGAGTAGAGGACACACAATTTTAGTCTCATGGAAAACCCCACCAACACACATTCGCAAAAATGTATAGAATGTTGAAGCAGGGCTCCTATTATAGAGGAATAGTAATAACTTAAACAACCACAAGGCCGGGAACCCTGTAAACCAGTACAAGTACCCCTTGACACTTTATAATGGAAGTGTTTTTAGTTGATTTAGCCACAAGGACATGCGGCTGTGGTGAGAGTAAACTGTTGGTTAATGATGATTATGTGAAGCTTTTGAGGTGTAGGAGGATAGCTCTGCAAAGGGTGTACATAATATCATTTTAGACACGCCGGACACATACTTTCTTATGTACACGTGCGACGCATCAAGGCACAGTGACAACTCCCTGAGTTGATATCACAAAGACTGTGTTTAAATAAGATGAATGTGAAACACACTATTTTGGACACCATTTCAGTTGATCAGCCTTATGGAAACGATTCTGTTTTAATCCATGATGTACAGGTTTTGAGATCTGACTATTTATTTTTTAACTGGTAAAATGTCAGGGCCCATTTGGTGGAGAGGTGTCCCATGAAGCTTTTCTTTTGAACTAGTGCTCTATAGGGTTGTATTATCCAAGCATCATCTCAGGGTCCCTCTAATCGTTTGCTTTTATTTGAGATTGAAGAAAAATAAACATATTTAAATGTCTGTCATTTATGTTAATTACTTGTTTGGAGTTATACATTTTTCTTTTTATAGCTTTTATGCTTGTTAATACTTTAATCTGAATTGTGTTCGACTGGTGATTTATTGCATAGGTGTCCGTCTGTTCCCCCCCCCCCCCGTCCCCCCGTCCCCATCTTTCTCCATTTGAGACAAAGGTTGTACCTTTTTAAAAGGGGGTGGGGGATGGTCTACTACCAATCTGGACCAATGGATGCACATATCACAGCAGTGTCTGGACTTTGACAGCCAGCCAACTGCACTTTGCCTCTGTTGGTCAGGATTGGGGTCATTTTAATCTTAAAGATGCTATCCTTCAGATAAACAAAGGACTGCTATAGATTGTCTGGTGGGGTAAACAGATTTAGTCTTTTCTCAGGACACCCTTTAAAATCATATTTTGTCTGAAGTGTTTCAATAGAGGCCTATGTATGGAGGGTGAAGGTGTAGTCGGGCCTGTGTTTCTCAATATGCACTTCTCACTAAGCAATAAACTGGGGAACCTGAGAGTAGTGTGGCTTTAAACACACTAATGGCCTCTGTACTGTTACGTAGAAGTGGGGGACACTGCATTCTTGAGTCCTTGCTCTCATCCAGCCTAATGGACACACTGAAAGGTGGAAGTGGCATGTGATGCATGGATAGTACTCATGTCAGTGCCATGTCTGTCTCTATACCATGGCCTAGTCTCTCAGGTGTTAACAAGCCTTGCCAAGTCAAACCACTGCTGGCGTCAACCACTCTTTGATACAGCAAATGTCTCCCATATGTTCTCAGGCCTATATATCAACTAAGGTCAACGTAATGTGTTTTACCACAAGGTAGAAACTAATATTTCTTATGGATTTATGTTCAAACTTTTTTCTAAAGGAAGTACAGCTGTATACTGAAATACCTAACATTCCCTTGAATTCCACTGGTTTGTTCAGTGCTTACCTTACAATGGTAGGGACCAATAACTGACCTGCAGGCTGTGTTCCTTTGGTAGGAATAACAGTCTCTTGCAACCAGTAATCATTGCTTGCTAATGTATTTAGGGGGAAACCAAGCAGTTTTCATAAGTAATCCGTATACACTCAAAAATGGGAATAACTGTGCAGGTTCATTTTGCGATACTGGGTTGCATTCATTAGGCACCAAACAGAGGGACTACCTGAACTTGTCTGATAAATGCTTGTTTTGATTTTGTTGCAAAATATTTTGCTACGCTGTGCCCTACTGAATACCAGCCTGATCAAATGGAAGGCGGTTCAGTGGACACTGCTGTAAATTGGCTGGTTGAGTTACTGCAGACGTTCAGGGCTCAGTAATGCAGGAGTGCTTAAGTCTTACATTTTCTCCTGTGTTTATCTAATAAATCACTGTATACTGGAACAAATAGTTGTCTGTTATTGAAATGTCAACGCAGGATTTGTATCCCAGATATAGCTGCCTCCGAAGATCACGCTATACATCAACATGCTACGAAATGGTGGTTCATTCAAGCTGTTTTACAGCCATAGTAGCCCCTTGTTCATGTCTAAGGAATTGATTGAATCTGTCCTACAGTGTGCATCTGGACCTTAGAATAGACTCAACACATCCACTTCAAGGTTAAAAAAAATACATTTATAATCTACCATGAAACTATAAATTCAATTTAAGTCACAATACATTTTCTTTACAGTGAATTTAAAAGCTGAGCTGACCAGAGATTACATCCATCTACCATGCTAAATTAATATTCTAGTGGTTGGTTTATAGCATGCCTTTTTCACACCATTAGATTTAAGGAGTGGGACAGTTCTCACATTTGTTTATTGGACAAGATAGATGGAGAGTTGCTACAAATAGCAGTGGACCAGATTCAAACCCATGGTGTATGTGTTCCGGAGGCAGCAGCTTAGACCACCTGTATATGGTTCTACAACTGCCTTGAGGCAAATGCACAAAAATAAATCTGGTTTTTAGCAAGGAATTATGTGGCGTATTGTGATTTAGGTTAAAAGATATGAGCCGCTTGCACATTGAATTCGCTCTCATCCCATGGAGTAGAAGACATCTGTGCACTGATTGGGTATTTCATAAGAAAAAAATAGAAGTGACCTGTAGGGTCACAAATTAACAAAGTTTGATGGAGCATTCTTCAAACCAAAAAGGCATGACTTTGAAGGAGTACAAACCAGCAGGGGTGACAAAGGCAGTCTTGTCCTGACTAGCGTGATCCATTGACACCTGCCAATAGCCACTGTTCAGATCCAGATTACTAAAGATGGATGCTCCTGCCAGAGATTCCAGTATGTCATTTATGTTTGGTAGAGGGTAGGCATCACTTTCTGTTATGGCATTCGGCTTCCTGTAGTCCACACAGAATCGATATCCACCATCTTTCTTAGGAATCAGGACAACCGGAGAAGCCCATCCGGAAAAAGAAGGTTCCACAATTCCATTCTCCAACATGCTTTTGAGCTGTTCATTGAGAATTGCCTGTTTGGCGGGGGACAGCCTGTAGGGACGCTGCTTAATGGGGACCTCATGCCGGGTATAGATTTTGTGTTTGAAGACGGTTGTACGGCCGAGTGTAAGAGTACAGACCTCACTGTTCACGTCCAACATCTGGGATAGCTGCCACCTTTCATCATCCGACAGACATGCTTGTTTGATGTAGAAATCAGCATCAGGTTTGCTTTTGCTCTCGGATAGAAGGGCGGTAATCAGGGTGATAGTTGGGTTCTCAGACTTCACTGGTGGAACATGTCTTTGTCTCTTTATATTTTCTCTGTCTCTGACTTGACCTTGTCCGGACTCTGCATAATGTAGCAGGCTCCAACCTGAAATCAGTGCATTACCAGGTTGAAATGGATGAGGCTGAGAATAGTCAGTGCAGCCGATAGGAGGGTTCGGACATCGAGATGGTCAGTCCACTGAAGAACAGGAAGTCTAGGCCAGTCTCCCTCCTCCCATGTTCGTAGCTCCTCATGAGGTAATGCCATGTTCTGCCACAGGGCCTCTTGCATCAGGGTGTAAGATGCCCGTGTCGATTATGGCCTTCCCTCTTTTGTTATTAAATAACTAAAAATTGAATTAGTGGGAACACTTGAGGCATACGAGTAAAAAACACCCTCAAAGGTAGAATCCGATACAGCAATTGCAGAATAAATGAAATATGTACAGACAATCACACTTTCATGAGGTTCGTACTATGCTTCTAAAATAGATGAATGATGACTATGCATTTTCACCAATGGAAACATGAGTGGCAATGTCTGAAGAGAGCAGCAGGCAAGATGTTCCTTCAAATAATAATCTCTTAGTGATAAAGATACTTTATTCTTATTTCTCTGAAAACACAGGAAAGCAATATTCCTCAAACCGTTCACATTGGCAATTTATTTCTAAAACTTTCCTGCCTAATAATTACACCTGTCCCAGATTTCTTAAAATAAGCAAGCGCTGGTTATGTAAAAAAAAAATACTCAACTCGCTACTGCAGTGCGGCAGTCACATTCCTGTGTGCAATATGCATAAGTGTGTGTGTCTGCGTCCGCGCATGTCTGTATTAGTCTACGTGTTTTAAAAACGCAACAGATCATGGCGATAGTCATACAGCACAAATGTCAGCAGCATAGGACAATGACTCTGCAGAGAGCAGAAACAGAATGTGAGGCGAGGCTGCTCAGAGGGGTACAAGAGGTAGGGGGCAGCAATGATCCCTGTGTCTGTCCGACAGTGTTCCTGCTCAGAGTTCACTGTTCCGCTCCACCCACTCCCCCTTTGTGTCAGTGTGTCTGTCTGTCTGTCCAGGCTTCCTCTGCCTCGGGGAAGTTGAGGATCTTGCGGTGGGCTTGCCTCTGGTACTGCTGCTGTTTGAAGTACACCTTAAACGCTCCCTTGACGGCCACAAACGCAATCCCACCCTGCAGACAGGACACAAAGAACAAAAGGTCAGGGTGAGGGATGGAGTCTTGAGGTCTGACAAACACCGCTCTAGCTCTCACCTCTCACCACAGATGCGGAAGTGCGACATAGGCGGATTGAGATACATCTCTAGCTTAAACTGCCATTTTGTTGAATTTATGCTAATTAGATTTCTGCGGGGGTGCAGACATCGACCTTAGGGGGTTAAAGGGAACCTGATTGTGAGGGTCTGTGTGGGGCAGAGGAGACGGAATGTCCAGAAGGGGAAGCACAGGTCATATAACAGACAAGCCCTGCCACTTTGGTTGCCTGGCTGGAAGCGCACTCTCAGGTGTGTGAGTGTGTGTCTAAAACAAGGGTATTCAACTGGGGGTGCTGCAGAGGGTCCGCAAAAATATAAAACACAACATTCAAATATTTTACTGAGTTACATTTCATAAGGAAATCAGTCAATTGAAATGAATGAATTAGGCCCTAATCCATGGATTTCACATGCATGGGCAGGGGTGCAGCCATGGGTGGGATTTGGGGAGCCAGGGCCAGCCAATCAGATTGAGTTTTCCCCCACAAAGGGGCTTTATTACAGACAGAAATACTCCTCAGCACCCCCAGACGATCCCACAAGGGGGAAAAGCCGGATGTGGAAGTCCTGGGCTGGCGTGGTTACACGTACTGCAAAATTCTCTAAAACGACATTGGAGGCAGCTTAGAGAAATTAACATTCAATTGGTGGTCATTCCTGCAGTCAATTGCACACTCCCTCAAAACGTGAGACATCTGTGGCATTGTGTGACAAAACTGAACATTTTAGAGTGGCCTTTTACTGTCTCTAGCACAAGGTGCACCTATGTAATGATCGTGCTTCTTGATATGTCACACCTGTCAGGTGGATGGAAAAGGATAAATTCTCACTAACAGGGATGTAAACAAATTTATGCACAACATTTCTGGGATTTTTTAAATTTCAACTTCAATTTCAAATTTCAAACATGGGACCAACACTTTACATGTTGGACCCATTCATATTTCTATTCAGTGTATATAAAACGTTATTTTTGGTATGAATATTGCTAGCAACAGAATAAACACATTTTGAATTACATACCTACAGTAGAAGAGGAGAATATAATTTCTAATGATGTCAACTTCACTGCATTTCTCGCAAATTACACTCATTGGAGGCAATTCAACTTTGAAAAAGCACCCGTGGATAGGCTATCAGTGTGGCAATTCCCGCTGGCTGCTGGTAAGCTTTCTTGACTTGGACATACATTTTTGCCAACACATGGCTAACCTTTGTTTAACAAACTAAACAGCTGCTCTTAGCAAAAATGTGTTTGGAGTAGAGGTCGACCGATTAATCGGAATGGCCGATTAAATAGGGCCGATTTCAAGTTTTCAATCGGAAATCTGTATTTTTTACACCTTTATTTAACTAGGCAAATCAGTTAAGAACACATTCTTATTTTCAATGACGGCCTAGGAACGGTGGGTTAACTGCCTCGTTCAGGGTCAGAACGACAGATTTTCACCTTGTCAGCTTGGGGGATCAGTCTCGTTAACTGTAAGGTTGCAAGATTGTTGCAACCTTACAGTAACTAGTCCAATGCTATAAACACCTGCCTCTCGTTGCACTCCACAAGGAGACTGCCTGTTACGCGAATGCAGTAAGCCATGGTAAGTTGCTAGCTAGCATTAAACTTATTTTATAAAAAACAATCAATCAATCATAAATCACTAGTTAACTACACATGGTTGATGATATTACTAGTTTATCTAGCGTGTCTTGCGTTGCATATAATCTGACAGAGCATACAAGTATCTGACTGAGCGGTGGTAGGCAGCCGCAGGCTCGTAAGCATTCATTCAAACAGCACTTTCGTGCATTTTGCCAGCAGCTCTTCGTTGTGCGTCGATCATTGCGCTGTTTGTGACTTCAAGCCTATCAACTCCTGAGATTAGGCTGGTGTAACCAATGTGAAATGGCTAGCTAGTTAGCGGTGTGCGCACCGCTAATAGCGTCTCAAACGTCACTCGCTCTGAGACTTGGAGTAGTTATTCCTCTTGCTCTGCATGGGTAACGCTGCTTTGAGGGTGGCTGTTGTCGATGTGTTTCTGATTCGATCCCAGGTAGGAGCGAGGAGAGGGACGGAAGCTATACTGTTACACTGGCAATACTAAAGTGCATATAAGAACATCCAATAGTCAAAAGGTTAATGAAATACAAATGGTAGAGGGAAATAGTCCTATAATTCCTATAATAAATAGCTACAACCTAAAACTTCTTACCTGGGAATATTGAAGACTCATGTTAAAAGGAACCACCAGCTTTCATATGTTCTCATGTTCTGAGCAAGGAATTTAAACGTTAGCTTTCTTACATGGTACATATTGCACTTTTACTTTCTTCTCCAACACTTTGTTTTTTGCATTATTTAAACCAAATTAAACATGTGTCATTATTTATTTGAGGCTAAATTGATTTTGATGTATTATATTCAGTATTGTTGTAATTGTCTTTTTTTTATTTTTTTATTTTATTTTAAATACGCTGATTAATCGGCATCGGCTTTTTTGGTCCTCCAATAAATCGGTATCGGCGTTGAAAAATCATAATCGGTCGACCTCTAGTTTGGAGTTACCTTTCTAGTTAATAGGCTGTGTTAGAGTTCACACTTCCTCTTCCAATTATAATGTGGAGACTTCTGCCAAATCTATTAATTTTAAAATGTTGATAACTTCTCCTTGCCATTACCATTCACGTGAAAAGATGTGGGAAAAACATTTTTTGCTAACGTATGATGGGGGTCCCTGTCTCGCCGGTTTGCATTGGAGGGGGTCCCTCAGCAAGAAAAGGTTGAAGACCCCTGGTCTAAAATCATGAGTTCTAGAATAAAAGTAGGGGAGTTCCCCTTGGCTGAGGAATAGTTACCTCAGAATGGGCCAGAAGGAGGGAGGAGATAGTATAGGTACAGTGCATTCGGAAAGTATTCAGACCCCTCGACTTTTTCCACATTTTGTTATGTTACAGCCTTATTAAAAAATGGATTCAAATGTTTTTTCCCCCTCATCAATCTACACACAATACCCCCTAATGACAAAGCAAAAACAGGTTTGTCGAAATATTTCATTTACATAAGTGTTCAGACCCATTACTCAGTACTTTGTTGAAGCTCCTTTGGCAGCGATTACAGCCTTGAGTCTTCTTGGGTATGACGCTACAAGCTAGGAATACCTGTTTTTGGAGAGACTTGGAGAAACCCCAGAGATGTTCGATCGGGTTCAAGTCCGGGCTCTGGCTGGGCCACTCAAGGACATTGAGACTTGTCCCGAAGCCACTCCTGCGTTGTCTTGGCTGTGTGCTTAGGGCCCCAGTCTGAGGTCCTGAGTGCTCTGGAGCAGGTTTTCATCAAGGGACTATCTGTACTTTGCTCCGTTAATCTTTCCCTCAATCCTGACTGGTCTCCCAGTCCCTGCCACTGAAAAACATCCTCCACAGCATGATGCTTCCACCATCATGCTTCAACGTAGGGATGGTGCCAGGTTTCCTTCAGACATGACGCTTGGCATTCAAGCCAAAGTGTTCAATCTTGGTTTCATCAGACCAGATAATTTTGTTTCTCATGGTATGGCCACTCTACCATAATGCCCTGATTGGTGGAGTGCTGCAGAGATGGTTGTCCTTCTGGAAGGTTCTCCCATCTCCACAGAGGAACTCTGGAGCTCTGTCAGAGTGACCATAGGGTTCTCTTGGTCACCTCCCTGACCATGGCCCTTCTCCCCCGATTGCTCAGTTTGGCCAGGCGGCCAGCTCTAGGAAAAGTATTGGGGGTTCCAAACTTCTTCCATATAAGAATGATGGGGGCCACTGTGTTCTTGGGGACCTTCAATGCTGTAGAAATGTTTTGGTAACCTTCCCCAGATCTGTGCCTCAACACAATCCTGTCTGAGCTCTACGGACAATGCCTTCGACCTCATGGCTTGTTTTCTTTCTCTGACATGCACTGTCAACTGTGGGACCTTATATAGACAGGTGTGTGCTTTTCCAAATCATGTCCAATCAATTGAATTTACAACAAGTGGACTCCAATCAAGTTGTAGAAACATCTGAAGGATTATCAATGGAAACAGAATGCACCTGAGCTCAATAGCAAAGTGTCTGAATACTTATGTAAATAAGGTATTTGTTTTTTTATAAATGTGAGAAGGAAAAAATAGTAACCTGTTTTCGCTTGGTCATTATGGGGTATTGTGTGTAGATTGATGAGGACAATGTTTTATTTAATACATTTTTGAAAAAGGCTGTAACGTAACAAAATGTGGGAAAAAAGCAAGAGGTCTGAATACTTTCCGAATGCACTGTATAGCCATTGCAAAAACCCTGCAATCACTAAATAGGAGATAACTACAATGACCCAGGCCCACAGTCTCTTTGTGTATGACTGACATGACATACACGTTTGTTTTTGTTACCCACCAGGATGGTCCTCTGCAGGTTGGAGTTGACGCTGCTGAACATGAGTTTGCCTACGATGGTGGCGATGGTGGGAAAGACCAGAGCGCCACATAGGATTCTAGTGGCTGACACGTGGTCTGCCAGGGGGCTGGCCTCTGCCGGGATACGAGGCACTGGACACCCAATCCCTGAGAGAGACCGAGAGGAGGGGGCAGGGTAAGGGTGGGGTTTGGTGCATTGTGGGTGTTGATGTTTTGCCAATACATCTTCACAAAGCTAGATATGCCGCACAATACACACAAAAGCACATTCATCAAGTGATGAGTATATGCATCAGTCTGTACCAGTTTGAGTTGGTATCTCTAGTTCGGGCAGCCGACTGGGGGTAGAGAAGTGCTTTTGCCCAGCAAGCTGAGCCTGGAGAGAGAAAAGGTTGTCGGGTTTCTCCCCGCACCAATCACTACCTTGATGAGATCAGTGGGAAACCCCCCCCCCCTCTACTGGACCTACCCACCACCACCACCACCAGCCCCAACGGACGGACCACCTCGTAGTACTCTTTTATCCCCAACAAACACTGCGCACACCCTGGGAAAGCCACAGTGTTCACACAAAATAAATGATCAGACATTTATCATGCGCACAAAAAGCTCAATGTTGTGCACAAAATTCGTTTACAGTCTTTAACACAGGTAGCATCATCTATCAAGATCTTTATCACCCACTCTTCATCATACAGACACACACACATAATGAATAAGCTGAACTCCACCCATTTTAGTATAACACTGGTGTTGCGGAACGGTGGGCATCCCTACCAATGTGTCCTTTCTGACCTGGGAAGATGCTGTTGAGGATCTGCAGCTTATTGGAGTACTTCCTCCAGAAGCGCAGCACGTAGTCCTCCCAGCGGATCATCTTCCCCAGGATCAGCATGACGGGGATGGTGGGCAGGCCGATGAGCAGGAACAGGGGGTCTGCCCGCTCCATCACGTCCAGGCCCTCCTTATGGCCCACCACCTGGGCACAGGGACAGAGGGGACACCATGGTCAAGCCGTAGTCTGTTAATAAACACAGCCGTGTGTGTGCGCGTTTTATTTTTATGGTCTCACCTGCATGACAGTGACGGCCCCGTAGGTGACAGCGGTCCAGTAAATGGAGCCCACCATGATGCCAGCGGCGGTGAAGGGACAGGCCTTGGAGATTAGCCGGTCCGCCAGGTCTAGCACATACACCACCGGCCCTGGAGGGATACAGAAAGATAGTGTCTGTTACCGATTGTAAAAACAGGGTTTGGAAGGGTGTTGTCCCCTCTGTGGCCTGGGTCATATTCATTAGGGCACACCGTAGTGTCGGTTTTCAATCACTGGTCATTTGTGTTACTTTATACTTTACTTTTTGTGTTATGTTTTTACAGTGAAAAAGGGAAAAGAAGAGCCTGTCTAGAACTCTACAAATAGCTCATGCTGAGGTGGAGTAAAGAAGAGTCCCTAACAGATGACAGTTTGGGATTGTCTCTCCAGCAGGGGTCATAAGATTCCTGGTGGTACTGTAGAATGCTTAGTGAGGGTGTCAGTCATTCCATGGATGCCCTAGTGTCTGCTGTTTTTTTCTTTCAATTAAGACCTAGACTAGGGAATCCCAAATGTTTACACTCCGGCCCCACTTCAAGCATTGGGGAACATCCCGCTCCCCGCCCCAAACACGCACATCCATTTCTATGGGCACAAGCACTGTTCAGACACTTCTTTGTTGGCAGAGAGAACATTTTGCAGGTTTAAAGCTCATTTCCTGCAAGTCTACACATTTTGTCAAGGGGTGCAGAGAACATTCACTGTTTTAAAGCTCATTTACTTACAATTCTATACATTGTGCCATGTCTCATGTGTATTCGTGTGATATTTGATAGCTTCAAACAAAACAGTACAACAAAATCTATGGCCTAAAAAAAAAAAAAAAACTTTAGCTGATCTGAACATTTCTAACAAGTTATAATAAGCTCTCTAAAAAGGTATGTAATGACTGACATGACTGGTGGAAAACTGATGCACTACCCAATTTTGAAAATGCACCCTCGCGCGCCCCAGTTTGGCCGCCACTGACCGAGACAACCAGGTGAGGAGAGCGCCTTAATTCATCAATCAAGTACCAGGGAGGAGTGCAAACACTCGACCCTCTGTGGAATGAATTTGACACCTGTGGTATACACCATCCCTCTACTCGCAGACACTAACCCGTGTACAATGAAAGTAGCCCTACTTGAAGTACAAATGAGAAAGTGATGTCTTCAGTAATGAGGAAAAACACATACGCTACATGGTCAAAAGTATGTGGACGCCTGCTCGTCCAACATCTCATTCCAAATGTCATGGGGCATTAATATGGAGTTTGCTGCCCTTTGCTGCTATAACAGCCTCCACTCTGGGAAGGCTTTCCACTAGATGTTGGAACACTGCTGCTGGGACTTGCTTCCAATCAGCCACAAGAGTATTAGTGAGCTCGGGCACTGATGTTGGGCAATTAGGCCTGGCTGGCAGTTGGCATTCCAATTTTTCACAATGGTGTTCGATGGGGTTGAGGCCAGGGCTCTGTGCAGGCCAGTCAAGTTCTTCCACATCGATCTGAACAAACCATTTCTTTATGGACCTTGCTTTGTGCATGGGGGCATTTTCATTCTGAAACAGGAAACTGTTGCCAAAGTGGGAAGCATAGAATAATCTAGAATGTATGCTGTACGATTAAGATTTCCCTTCACTGGAACTAAAGATGCCTAGCCTAAACCATGAAAAACAGCCTCACACCATTATTCCTCCTCCACCAAACTTTACAGGTGGCACTATGCATTAGGGCAGGTAGTGTTCTCCTGGCATTCGCCAAATCCAGATTTGTCCGTCAGACAGCCAGATGGTAAAGCGTGATTCATCGCTCCAGACAACGCGTTTCCACTGCTCCAGAGTCCAATGGCGGCGAGCTTTACACCACTCCAGCCAACACTCGGCATTGCACATGGTGATCTTAGGCTTGTATGTGGCTGCTCAGCCATGGAAACCCATGAAATGAAGCTCCTGACGAACAGTTATTGTGCTGACGTTGCTTCCAGAAGCAGTTAGGAACTCTGTAGTGAGTGTTGCAATCGAGGAAAGATGATTTTTACAGGCTTCAGCACTTTGTGGTCCCGTTCTGTGTCCACTTCCCGACTGAGCCGGTGTTGCTCCAAGACGTTTCCACTTCACAACAACAGCAGTTACAGTTGACCGGGGCAGCTCTAGTAAGGCAGAAATGTGGAAAGGTGGCATCCTATGGACGACGCCACATTGAAAGTCACTGAGCTCTTCAGTAAGGCCATTATACTGCCAGTGTTCGTCTATGGAGATTGCATGGCTCTGTGCTCGATTTTATACACCTGTCAGCAACGGGTGTGACTGAAATCGCAGAGTCCACTAATGTGAAGGGGTGTCCACATACCTTTGACCATGTAGTGTAGATACATGTAGGCACGCACATAGGCCACAATCGTGAGATATTCAACGAGTAAGGTAACTTCAACAGTGAGGAAAAGCACACAGAATAAACCAAAGAAAGACACACCGTTGTGAGACATTATTAAAGTACAATGAGTAATGTGATTTCAGCAACGTGGAAACGCTCAAAAGAATGAGCTTCCTTTACTCAGCATTCCTGTTGTGCTCAGAGAAAAAGCATGTGAAGTATTGGGTTTGACTGGAAAACATTTGCGCTGGAATGTGTAGCAAAAGAGGATTAGGCAGAGGAGAGAAATGGATTGTTATTTAGATGAAGACTGCCAATTTTACCATGGCTGTGGAACACCTTCACAGTGTTAGAGGGAGACCATGTGTGTGAACCTGGCTCTAACTGTCATAAGAACAGGCCTGTATCAATGCTATAGGAACAGGCCTGTGTCCAAGATCAGATTAGGCAGCCACTCTGTGTCATATATAGTAGCCTACCCCATATGACCCCTTAGGACAGTCAAGTAATAGCTATGACCTCCAGCTAACCTTTTTCCATCCTCCTTTTTATCATCCTCCTTCCTCATCCTCCTCTCTCACATTCCAGAGCAATCAGGGGAAATCATTCAATATCTATGGGGACGGGAGGCAACCTGCTTTACAGGAGACCAGTGGAGGACACTAAAGGGAAAGAGGGGTCCAGGACATCAGGTCTCTTTGATGTGAAGGATTGTCCTCATTGATGGCTATGCTGAGCTGTCTTTTTACTTTATTTTTTAAGTAGGCGACATGCCCGAAGTGTCACTTGGAAGACTTTAACACTGCGTCATTGTTTGAGTTACCCGGCCGAGGCAACAGCATCAGTTTGACTTTGAATGTTGAATGTTTTAGTGATCCTCAACGAGGCCAATGAGCTGATTATGTGGCACTACTTGGCACTGTTGCCATGGCACCTGTAGCAGAGCCCATCCCCCTCTGCTGGAGCAGAACCACTGGTCATATCCAACTCAGACTTGTCTCCCTAGGCAGACAGGTTGCCTCCCACATGAACAATGTTCAAGTGCTGTTGCCCAAGGTCTGGGATTTCAGAGAGACACCAAATCAGTACACAGACACTGTCCACTACTCTTGCAGGGTTTCTTCTGCATAGAAAAGTCTTGGGCGGGCCACCTTAGTGTTTTTTCAGGGCCGCCTATGTCCAAAGAGTGATAAATTAACATATATATATGGTTGTTTTAAGTTTACACTGTAAAATGTCCGACCACCCAAAAAATACAAATAATTGTGTGTGTGTGATATACACTGCTCAAAAAAATAAAAGGAACACTAAAATAACACATCCTAGATCTGAATGAATGAAATATTCTTATTAAATACTTTTTTCTTTACATAGTTGAATGTGCTGACAACAAAATCACACAAAAATGATCAATGGAAATCAAATGTATCAACCCATGGAGGTCTGGATTTGGAGTCACACTCAAAATTAAAGTGGAAAACCACACTACAGGCTGATCCAACTTTGATGTAATGTCCTTAAAACAAGTCAAAATGAGGCTCAGTAGTGTGTGTGGCCTCCACATGCCTGTATGACCTCCCTACAACGCCTGGGCATGCTCCTGATGAGGTGGCGGATGGTCTCCTGAGGGATCTCCTCCCAGACCTGGACTAAAGCATCTGCCAACTCCTGGACAGTCTGTGGTGCAACGTGGCGTTGGTGGATGGAGCGAGACATGATGTCCGAGATGTGCTCAATTGGATTCAGGTCTGGGGAACGGACGGGCCAGTCCATAGCATCAATGCCTTCCTCTTGCAGGAACTGCTGACACACTCCAGCCACATGAGGTCTAGCATTGTCTTGCATTAGGAGGAAGACATGTGACTAACAGAAATTTAATAACGTGTCTCTGAACAAGGGCGGGGGGGGGGGGGGGTTCAAAATCAACAGTCAGTATCTGTGGCCACCAGCTGCATTAAGTACTGCAGTGCATATCCTCATGGACTGCACCAGATTTGCGAGTTCTCTTCCACCAAGGCACCTGCAAGTTCCCAGACATTTCTGGGGGGAATGGCCCTAGCCCTCCGATCCAACAGGTCCCAGATGTGCTCAATGGGATTGATATCCGGGCTCTTTGCTGGCCATGGCAGAACACTGACATTCCTGTCTTGCAGGAAATCACTCACAGAACGAGCAATATGGCTGGTGGCATTGTCATGCTGGAGGGTTAGGTCAGGATGAGCCTGCAGGAAGTATTGAGATTGCCTGCAATGACAACAAGCTCAGTCCGATGATGCTGTGATACACCGCCCAGACCATGACGGACCCTCCACCTCAATCCAGAGGCCTCAGTGTAACGCACATTCCTTCGACGATAAACGGGAATCCGACCATCGCCCCTGGTGAGACAAAACCTCGACTCGTCAGTGAAGAGAACTTTGCCAGTCCTGTCTGGTCCAGCAAAGGTGGGTTTGTGCCCATAGGCAACGTTGTTGCCAGTGATGTCTGGTGAGGGCCTGCCTTACAACAGGCCTACAAGCCCTCAGTCCAGCCTCTCTCAGCCTATTGTGGACAGTCTGAGCACTGATGGAGGGATTGTGCGTTCCTGGTGTAACTCGGGCAGTTGTTTTTGCCATCACTGGCAACAACATTGCCTATGGGTACAAACCCAACGTTGCAGGTGTGATGTTCGAATGTACTGATCCTATGCAGGTGTTGTACGGACATTGCAATTTATTGCCCTGGCCATATCTGCAATCCTCATGCCTTCTTGCAGCATGCCTAAGGAACGTTCACGCAGATGAGCAGGGACCTTGGGCATCTTTCTTTTGGTGTTTTTCATAGTCAGTAGAAAGGCCTCTTTAGTTTCCTAAGTTTTCATAACTGACTTTAATTGACTACCACCTTTAAGCTGTTAGTGTCTTAATGGCCATTCCACAGATGCATGTTCATTAATTATTTATGGTTCATTGAACAAACATGGGAAACAGTGTTTAAACCCTTCACAATGAAGTTCTGTGAAGTTATTTGGATTTTTACGAATTATCTTTGAAAGACAGGGTCCTGAAAAAGGGGCGTTTCTTATTTTGCTGAGTTTGTAAACATACACACAGCCATCGCAAATATTCAGACCCATTGAATTGTCCACATTTTGTTAGGTTACAGACTTATTCTAAAATTGATTTAAAATGTGTTTTTCCCCCTTCATCAATCTACACACAATACCCCATAATGACAAAGCAAAGTCAAGTTAAGGCATTTTTGCAAAAGTATGATTTAAAAAAAACTGATTTATTACATTTACATAAGTATTCAGATTCTTTACTCAGTACTCATGTCTTCTTGGGTATGACAATACAAGCTTGGCACACCTTTATTTGGAGAGTTTCTCCCATTCTTCTCTGCAGATCCTCTCAAGCTCTGCCAGGATGTATGGGGAGCGTCGCTGCACAGCTATTTTCATGTCTCTCCAAAGATGTTCGATCGGGTTCAAATCCGGGCTCTGGCGGGGCCACTCAAGGACATTCAGAGACTTGTCCCGAAGCAACTCCTGCATTGTCTTGGCTATTTTCTTAGGGTCATTGTTCTCCAGTCTGGGGTCCTGAGCACTCTGGAGCAGGTTTTGTACTTTTCTCCATTCATCTTCGCCTCGATCTTGACTAGTCTCGCCGTCCTTGCTGCTGAAAAACATCCCCACAGCATGCTGTTTCCACCACCATGCTTCACCGTAGGGTTTGGTGCCAGGTTTTCGAGGGTTTGGTGCTAGACGTGACACTTGGCATTCAAGCCAAAGAGTTCAATCTTGGTTTCATCAGACCAGAGAATCTTGTTTCTTATGGTCTGAGAGTCTTTAGGTGCCTTTTGGCAAACTCCAAGCGGGCTTTCATGTGCCTTTTACTGAAGAGTGTTTTCCATCTGGCCACTTCCAGAAAGCCCTGATTGTGGAGTGCTGCAGAGATTGGAGAACCTTCCAGAAGGACAACCATCTGGGTCATCTCCCTGACCAAGGCCCTACTCCTCCAATTGCTCAGTTTGGCCGGGCAGCCAGCTTTAGGAAGAGCTTTGGTGGTTCCAAACTTCTTCCATTTAACAATGATGGAGCAAAGTACAGAGAGATCCTTGATGAAAACCTGCTCCAGTGCGCTCAGGAACTCAGACTGGGGAGAAGGTTCACCTTCTGACAGAACAATGACCCTAAGCACACAGCCAAGACAACGCAGGAGAGACCTGAAAATAACTGTGCAGCGATGCTGCCCATCCAACCTGACAGAGAATAATGGGAGAAACTCCCCAAATACAGGTGTGCCAAGTTGGTAGCGTCATACCCAAGAAGAGACTAAAGGCTGTAAACGCTGCCAAAGGTGCTTCAACAAAGTACTGAGTAAAGGGTCTGAAAACTTATGTAAATGTGATATGTTTTTATTTTTAATACATTTGCTTTGTCACTATGGGGTAGTGTTTGAAGATTGAGGAGGGGAAAAAAACGATTTAAGACATTTTATAATTCTGTAAAGTAAGAAAATGTGCCGAACAACATTGCATTCACTGGCAGGACAATTCAAGCAAAGCCAATGTGGCGATAATGTATTGGGCCTATAGTAGAGGTCGACCGATTATGATTTTTCAACGCCGATACCTATTATTGGAGGACCAAAAAAAGCCGATACCAATATTTAAAAAAAAAATCAGACTATTTTTTTTCTTTATTTGTAATAATGCCAATAACAACAATACTGAATGAACACTTATTTTAACCTAATATAATACATCAATAAAAATCAATTTAGCCTCAAATAAATAATGACACATGTTCAATTTGGTTTAAATAATGCAAAAACAAAGTGTTGGAGAAGAAAGTAAAAGTGCAATATGTGCCATGTAAAAATGCTAACATTTAAGTTCCTTGCTCAGAACATGAGAACATATGAAAGCTGGTGGTTCCTTTACACATGAGTCTTCAATATTCCCAGGTAATAAGTTTTAGGTTGAAGTTATTATAGGAATTATAGGACCATCTCTCTATACCATTTGTATTTCATATAACTTTGACTATTGGATGTTCTTATAGGCACATTAGTATTGCCAGTGTAACAGTATAGCTTCCGTCCCTCTCCTTGCTCCTACCTGGGCTCGAACCAGGAACACATCGACAACAGACACCCTCGAAGCAGCGTTACCCATGTAGAGCAAGGGGAATAACTACTCCAAGTCTCAGAGCGAGTGACGTTTGAAACGCTATTAGCGCTCACCCCGCTAACTAGCTAGCCATTTCACGTCAGTTACACCAGCCTAATCTCGGGAGTTGATAGGCTTGAAGTCATAAACAGCGCTGTGCTTGCGAAGAGCTGCTGGCAAAACGCACGAAAGTGCTGTTTGAATGAATGCTTACGAGCCTGCTGCTGACTACCATCGCTCAGTCAGACTGCTCTATCAAATATCAAATCATAGACTTAATTATAACATAATAACACACAGAAATACGAGCCTTTGGTCATTAATATGGTTGAATCCGGAAACTATCATTTCGAAAACAAAACATTTGTTCTTTCAGTGAAATACGGAACCGTTCCGTATTTTATCTAACGGGTGGCATCCCTAAGTCTAAATATTCTTGTTACATTGCACAACCTTCAATGTTATGTCATAATTACGTAAAATTCTGGAAAATTAGTTCGCAATGAGCCAGGCTGCCCAAACTGTTGCATATACCCTGACTCTGCGTGCAATGAACGCAAGAGAAGTGACACAATTTCACCTGGTTAATATTGCCTGCTAACCTGGATTTCCTTTAGCTAAATATGCAGGTTTAAAAATATATACTTCTGTGTATTGATTTTAAGAAAGGCATTGGTGTTTAAGGTTTGGTACAGTGGTGCAACGATTGTGCTTTTTTCGCAAATGCGCTTTTGTTAAATCATCCCCCTGCGTTGCATCGAGTATATGCAACGCAGGACACGCTAGATAAACTAGTAATATCATCAACCATGTGTAGTTAACTAGTGATTATGATTGATTATTTTTTGTAAGATAAGTTTAATGCTAGCTAGCAACGTACCTTGGCTTCTTACTGCATTCGCGTAACCTCGTGGAGTGCAATGAGAGGCAGGTGGTTAGAGCGTTGGACTAGTTAACCGTAAGGTTGCAAGATTGAATCCCGGAGCTGACAAGGTAAAAAGCTGTCCTTCTGCCCCTGAACAAGGCAGTTAACCCACCATTCCTAGGCCGTCATTGAAAATAAGAATGTGTTCTTGACTGACTTGCCTAGTTAACCTTTCCTGGGATGCTAGCAGAGCGCCAAAGTCAAATAAATTACTACAAAAATCAAACTTTCGTGAAATCACACCTGTAAGATACCAAATTAAAGATACACGTGTTGTGAATCCAGCCAACATGTCAGTTTTCAAAAAGGCTTTTGGGTGAAAGCAAACGATGCTATTATCTGAGGGTAGCACCTCCGTTAACAAAGAGAGAAAACATATTTCAACCCTGCAGGCGCGAAACAAAACACAGAAATAAAAATATAAATCAGGCCTTACCTTTGACGAGCTTCTTTTGTTGGCAGTCCAATATGTCCCATAAACATCACAAATGGTCCTTTTGTTCGATTAATTCCGTCGATATATATCTATAATGTTCATTTATTTGGCGCGTTTGATCCAGAAAAACACTTACGAGACTGCAAAATATCTCAAAAGTTACCTGTAAACTTTGCCAAAACATTTCAAACTACTTTTGTAATACAACTTTAGGTATTTTTTAAAGTAAATAATCAATAAAGTTGAAGACGGGATGATCTGTGTTCAATACAGGAAAAAAACAAACTGACGCTACCTTTCTAGTCATCGGCCTCTATCTAACAGTACACTTGAAGTGACCCTCGTTTTCAACAGGGCTTCATTACACAAAGGAAAAACCTCAACCATTTTCTAAAGACTGGTGACATCCAGTGGAAGCAGTAGGAACTGCAAGAAGGTCCCTTAGAAATCTGGATTCCCAATGAAACCACATTGAAAAGAGAATGACCTCAAAAAAAAGATCTTTGTTTTTTCCTCGGGGTTTCGCCTGCTACATAAGTTCTGTTATACTCACAGACATGATTCAAACCGTTTTAGAAACTTCTGAGTGTTTTCTATCCAAATCTACTAATAATATGCATATCTTATTTTCTGGGGTTGAGGAGCGGGCAGTTGAATTTGGGCATGCATTTCATCCGGACGTGAAAATACTGCCCCGTCACCAAGAAGTTACTTTTTTTTAAATAGAAATAAAATAAATACATTTAAAAAATCGGCCAAATCGTTGTCCAAAAATACAGATTTCCTATTGTTATGAAAACTTGAAAAATCGTCCCTTCCGATTAATCAGTTGACCTCTAGCCTAAAGCTCACTGCACAAACCTCATTGCAACAGTACTCTATTTCATTGGTTAATGTTGAATAGGCTTACGTTTTTCCTGTTAAAGAAAAATATGAGCGGTAGATCTCGGCTTGCATTTTGACTCTGTGATCTAAACTCAGAAAAGGTTGGTGACCACAGTTCTAGAGTTTTCCCTGTTAACACTATCAACGTTTCCCTTTACTGTGGCAATTGGGACCGAATCAATGCAATATTAGCTGCTTTCAATGCAACATACAGAAACAAAACTAACTACGCAAGAGATTTTGTTGTAGGCAGAATGCCTTTTGAGTACGATTCTATTGCATTAACATGCACTACTCAGCCCATACTTTACAGACCGGTGTGGCATTAACAATCAGAGCTGCAGTTGGCCTATATGCAAATATACCATAGCCATATATGGATCTGTGCCACTTACTTTGAACTGGACTGCGTTTACAGCATGAGCGGTCGTGAGTAGATGCGCTTGTTTTGAGATCAAAGCGAGAGCTGCATGTAGCCACATGTGCACAATTTGTTCATATCCTTTGCTAGTTAGTGAGTTATTAGCCCAGTTATAGATCATTTGTAGTCAGCAATAAGCAACAATTGGCCAATTGGCGCATGCACGTTGACATGGTCGCCAGTTGGACGGCGTTTCCTCCTGACACATTGGTGCGGCTGGCTTCCGGGATAAGCGAGCAGCGTGTCAAGGAGCAGTGCGGCTTGGCAGGGTCGTGTTTCGGAGAACACATGGCTAAAGACCTTGGCCTCTCCCGAGTCTGTAAGGGAGTTGCAGCGATGGGACAAGACTGTAACTAACCAATTGGATATCACAAAACTGAGGAGAATTTTTTTATTTTTTTTATATGAAAAGTTAATGTCAAGCCATGCATGTTTTTTTTCTCTCTTTCAAAAGTCTCATGGAATGTAGACCTAAATTGAACACTACACATTGGCTGAATGACAGAACAGCTATTTCCATGTTAAAATGTTTACTCCATAGCCTACATGGCCACTGTTTAAACTTAAAGCAGGCACAGCCTCCGTGTCCACAGTAAACATTCGCTGGAAGTTGCATAGAATTTTCCCAATGTTCAAGTTGGCGCTCAGCAGAGCTGAAACTTGCTCAGTGCCCCCAAATATTTGAGGTTACATTGGTGGTGACCACAATTGGTCAAATAATCCAGCAATGCCCACGGCTAAAACGCCAGGGACTTCATATTTGCATTGAATGCCTATAGTGACGCTGCCATTTCTGGAGAAAGCCGTGAAATCAGGTCTCAAATGTAGGAACAATGGTGCAGTAGAGATGGTGCAACAGAGACCTGAAGGAATAATGGAAGTGTGACGTGTCACCTCAAAGCTTCCAACAGGCACAACGGGGAACAAACACTTTTCATTTCTTAAAGTAGTTAAACACATTGGCCTCCTGTATCCTGTCAGTTCTGCCACTTTCCAGGGTTGTGCTTTAGTGCACCTATGTTTGCCAACCAGACTGATCTCATGCCTCTTCAACACATTAATCTGGGCATATTTTGATGACACCGTCGGAATCCCTTCCGCTTTGTCCCTGCCTAAGCATTACGCCATCCACAGCCAGAGGGAACTGGGTCACACTTAATGGCTTTTGGCAAAAAGGAAAGCGAAGCAATTCATTTCAGCGCTTGGTAGCAAATTCCTAATTAACATAATTAAAAGAGAGTGGATGGGATCGAGAGAAACTGCAACTGCATCCCACTTTCTCACTGGCGGGCAGGCATGTTGGCACACTGTTCCAACCCACTTTTTTATCCTCTCACAGAAGAGCCAGCAAGGACACGCCGTTCCTCATTTTACACCACCGGCCAAATCAGAATAATAGCACGGGTGGAAATCATCAGTTGCTGAGGTAAAAAAAAGCAAAAAACTTGAGCTAACTTACCATACCAGTGCCACGGCTAACTGCACTTTTCTACTTGAAATCTCAGAGTTTACAGCCCAAAACAAGTAGAGAAAAACCTAACACGAGTGGTGTGCTATAGCCAAACACATCCACCACGGTGTAAATCCATCAATGTGATGCTGCACTAACCTGAGGCCCGGCCCTGAGAGTAGGAACATGAGTAACGCCTGTCAGGCTAACAAATGAGCTGGGATCAGCAGAGCGCAACGACAAAATAACTACACGTCAGCAAGCTTACCACCCAGCACCCATCTCGGCCTTTATTACACCAATTGAAAGTTGTCCTCTAATGTCTGTGAGCTGCGAAAGTGCCATGTTTCTGAGGCTGATTAAAGTCACTGAAACACCCTTAAAAGCCATTCCCAACTGATGGAGAAGTAAACACATTTTTTTCCCCCTTTCTAAAAGTTTACTTCTACTTTTAGCACAGTCAGATGGGTGACTATAAATCCAGACACAGAAGCTGTTTAGTATCCCGTGTCTGTCTGTTGGCCTATGCCACAGTGATCAAGCCCAGAACAGACTAGTACTTTACATTAGAAGACTGTAGGAAGGAGCCAGCAACATAGCGCTGTTGTTTTTGTGTTCAATTGAGTGCAGCACTGTGCTTACTTCAAACTATAATGCACATATTTATGTATCCTAAGCATACAAATGAAGACAGACAGACATCCTATTAAACTCTAATTCTATGAAGGCAGCCGTGTTCATCTCAAAAAAGGTAGGAGGCAGCCCCCAGGTGAGGTGCGGTGATGTAGCCTAGCACATAAACGCACAGAGGAACCCAGGTAAAGCTCTACGGCACAAGTCGTGAAACAAGATGTGCTAAAAAAATCAGACTTAACTAATCAATTAAACACTACTGACAACCCCAGAGAGCCACTGAGGCAATACTAGCACACTATCCTCGGGTGTCCATCGAGTCTGCATGAGCAGAATACTGTGTTGAGTTCAGGTGGAGAAAAAAAAAAGCACACATCAGACAGAGTATGACATCACGACCTCTGGAAGCCGTGTCATAATGTGGCTGCTGAAGCCACGGTGAAGTTACATAAAATGTCAGTGTCTTTGAGCGAATCTCTATTGACTTGCAAACAATGAAACAAATTATTGGTTGAAAAAAAGAGACTCTTTATATCTCTTCACGGTACAGTCAAGAAACCTGAATTTTGGATTGAGTAGCGCATTTTGTTTGCCAACAATACTTTGACATGAAGGCGCCAAAGTGTTTGTTGCGCACGACAGTTACTAAAACAATGTAACTTGTTAACAGTGTTTCTACCGTGAATAAAGCTGCCCATTTAAAAGGTACATGCTCTAGTGATGTGAAATATATTATTAGAATGATCGAAGTGTTGGTAGAGTATAATCACAGCATTTAACCCATCTCACGCTGCCTCCTTGTAGAAGTGCCGGTGTCAGGCAAATTAGTCCACTTGTCACCAAGGAACATTTATTGGTTGACGGGAATAACCAAAGTGATTCATTATTGCAGGGGTGAATTACTTCATGAATGTGTATCGTGACTTAAAGTTGAAGTTATGGCACAAGTTATTGAAGTGTGCGTGTTTATGTAAAACCGTTGTTTATAATGTTATATTAATATATCCATGAGAAATTAGGCCTTTATGGTAGAAATGTGTTTTGGGGCTATCATGATGGAACATTCCTATCTGAAAGGAGTTCCTGGAAAGAGTGTTTAGGTACTCAGTTGGCTTTTGCCTGGGGGAGAGCAGGCTGGACAGGTAATATGTTGGCTAGTGTAGAGTTATACCGGAGTTTTGTCATAGGCAATAGTTTATACTGAGAATATGTTTGATTTATTCAAGTCTCTGTCAACATCCTGTTTGTTATTTTCTGTACAAAGTTTATTGGCCAATTAGTCCTGCACCTGTTAATATTGTAAATAAAAGCCTGAGGTGAGCACCAGAACATTCTGTCTGTCAACTCACTGTCCGATCTGCTGCTTCGGGAACTGCTTTCACACAGAGGAAAGCAATTTCTTTGAGCGTTTCCAGTCCCCAGGGCAGGCAGGGTATTACAGAGGAGAATTGGGAGTTGCCGGGCAGATGGCTGCTCCAGGTGGTAGGATGGCAGTGTCAGTGTGCTGCTGATTCATTGGGTGCTGTCTGGGCCGTCGGCTATTTCTCGGGCCTGGGTTTTTAGTGATTCATCAGCAGCAGTGGCGGGCAACCCCGGTTTCCTCTCCGGCCGTTGGTTGATGAGCTGCTCTCCTCATAATTTGGCCTAATTTCCTTCTCTCCCTCCCACTCTCTCTACACCTCTGTCTGAACACATGGGTAGGCAAAGGAAGAATGCTTAGGGGAGGAGGCAGACTGGTACAATTCAATGACTGGGCCTCTCCTCTTTCTCTCGTGCCATCTCACATCGTTTCCCCATCTACCAACAATCCCATCCCCATCTTGTACCCTCTCTCTGCCTCCTACACAGCCTGGTGGGTATCTACCTCAGTCTCTGGTACCTGGAGAAGGACACTGTCTCTTCCTCTCGTCCCTCACACATGGGTGATGACCAGTAGATTGGTCTGGGCCTTGGCAGATGGCGTAAATAAAAATGCCCATCTGTATGCTCCCTGGCCTTCTGCGGGAAGTTGTCATCCCAGTGTCGGGAAAGTCTCCGAAAGCTTTCAGAGGACTTTCACGCGCTGTTAAATCGAAGTTAACATAAGCCCCTATGAGCCGGTGTACACGACTCAATAAACGATGAGCGATCGAGGCCTAAGCCTACTACATGATTCTACGAACGACGTTATCTTTCAACAGACTAGGGCACATTGAAGGCCCTGTCCAAATAACCCATTGCCTCACGACCCCTCATCTAACCACTGTTACTGCCTGGAAAAAACACTGGGGTAATTCAAAAGAAAAAGGAACACAAACAAAACTTGTGGAGGATGTGTGTGTAGGGGAACTGATGAACTTGATAAACATTTAGGCCACATTTCATGATGACTAATCTGGTGAAGACACTGGCCAAAAAAAACAACTGACCACAAAGAAGTTCTACTGATCAGCCGGATAGCAAAGGGGGCGATGAAAACAAAGTGTCCAGAACAAGTCTTCAGTAGCTACTGAATGGGAATGAGAGATTAGTTCCTCTCTCTCTCTCTGTGTGTGTGTGTGTGTGTGTGTGTGTGGAGGGGGGACAACGAGCCCAACATCTCTTTTTCTTCTCCCTTCACCTGTTTTGAAGGTTAACCGGATAAATGTACCGGTGGGGACAAGGGCAGAGTGACAGACAGACTTATCCCAAAATAATCATGCAGGCAGCAGGCACGGTGGGCCTCAGGAGAGAAGACAGAGACAAGGTTATTTACTGAACATGCAAGCAGGCCCAGTGTCAGGCTAACACAGTTAGGCTACTCTATACACCCAATAACCATTAACATATTGGGAGAAAGAGAGAGAGAGTAATGCCCATCTGGAACAAAAATATTCACATTGAGATTAACTAGTCGCCTCATCTACTAATCATGCCGGCGAATCAGAGATGACATTCAAAAAGCCTGCCACCAAACCAAATCCCCAGTATGGATTCATGCTCCGTCAATGTTATCTGAAATACTAAGCAGTAGAAACGCTTCCATGATGGGACACGGGATAATTATGGTTTTCAGTGAGCCAGATACTTTCAAATGGGGGAGCGAAGTGAAAGTGAACATGGAAATACAAATGCCACTGATCTGATGTGTGTTCGAAGCCCACAAAGTACTGCTTGAGAATTCTCGGGTGCCGGTTTGTCACGTGACATGACTTTATCAATGACACATGATTAGTTCTGTCCTGCACATGGCAAACGACACTAGGAACTGTCCCGAGTCTTCCCATTGACCCGAAGCTCCAGAGACGAGTCCAAACTAAGTGCCCTGATCTCTGCTCCAGTCCTGCAGGTTTAGCTACGCCTGCTGCTTATAGCAACACAGGTGACTGACAGCACAGCCAGGCCCGCATCTAAAAATACAACATGGCCCTGCTTACCAGCAGAGCTTGCCCTCCCGAATACATTGTCTTATGTCCAAGCCCTACTTCTTAGGTTGTACCTAGACCTAATTAGACATGTATGCAGAGTGATTTAATAGCTTACCAGTTGCTATAAAATGTACAACAAGTGTCATTTCCCAAAGCAGTTTCCAGGGTTTCCACTTACATAAAAGTTTCCTCTCTTACGGTGATTGACGTAGCTGAAAGTTCTGTAATCGCCGAATGAACAAATGCAGAGCCATGTTTACTTGATGACTAAGTGCCTGTGTTGGGAACAATCAGTGCCCCCGTCACTCTGACGTGCTGGGGTTAATTACAGTGGGCACCTCTCCTCTCTACACCCCCTCTTCAAATTGGCATTTTCCAGTGAGGCTGAAGCTGGCCGGTAATGAGCGGGTAGCAGACCTGGGTTCAAATACCATTCAAAATTATTTCGCTGAGTTTTATTGAGCTTTCCTGGTGCAACGGAACTGACAGAATAGTCGCACAAGTGAGAAGTCCACCTATCTGGCACTCCAGGCAAACTATTTGAAATATGTTTAATAACATTTGAACCCAGGTCTGGTAATGTGCATCTGGCGGGTGCCCTGCCCGCTCCAATTCCTTGTGTTACTTCTCCCTCAAAGGGTATAATTACCAGACTCACCACATAACCCACCCTGGTTTTGGGAATAAATAAACATGCAGTTAGTTGAGACAGGCTGAGTGGTTTTTAGAGCTCTCAGTTCCCACTCCTTATTCACAGCACTGAGTCCCTGTGCTGCAACCGTTATTAGGGAGACAGCAACAACAGCCATTAGTTGTCTGTCCTCAAAGGACCAATTCAGAAGTCCATTTAGGTATGGAAATTGCCTTCTAATGCTACTTCCCCTTTGGAAAGGTAGGGAAGTTAAGTGTTGTCCTGACATTTTGACAGTGAAGTTCAAGCAAAGATACTACAAATTTGCCAGGGATTCAGCTGTTATTACATGACTGTGTGCTGACAGACGCAACAGATCTGTCTCCATCTGTTAGGTAAGTTGCCACGGAATTACAAAACGCTCAAATGACATCAATATTTTTCACATGGGCCTGAATCATAAACACATCACATAAGCAGTGAATGCATGTTAATCTCTTTACTTCTGATGTGTGATAAGCATACAAGTGAAAATCAGGACAGGCACTAGCTTGGACAGGGTGAGACCAATTTGATGATGTGGCCTACAAAGAGCGTGAAAGCATGCATTCAGTAACTATCTGTGACCCTAACTACCTCCAACTAATATTCCAGGGAAACTGCAGTCCAGCCCATAGCCCCCACTATATCATATCATATACCCAGCTTGGGGAAGACGATGAGGTATTCGGCGTTGCACTGAGGACAGGCCACGCGGGCCGTGCTGTTGCCTCTCTGCTTCTCGTCCACCCAGCGCTGCAGACACACCTGGTGCACCCACTTGGTGGAGCCACGGCAGCGACACGGACGCACCCACTCCGCCGTGCGGTCATCCTCGTCCGTTGCGAAGCACACCCAGCAGCTCCTGAAACGCACACAAACACAGGAGAGGGGTGTTCGTTCCACAGGCACATAAACACACACAAGAAGGCAGATGCACCCATGCACGCACCCACATTGGCTGAAACACTGGGGCTGTTGGTTTTTGTGTCGACGTCTGTATACCAGCAAATTAAGTATTCTCAGTGCATTTGACAATTAATTAATGGTTGTGTATCAGGTAGAAGGTTTGCATCCATCCAGATGATGTGACCTTCACCCTGTAAACCTCAGAGTTACTCAACACACTGGCTGATTAAACAGGATGTTCAGAGGCAGGAAACACAACCAAAGCCCTGTCCCCTAAGCACTGAGTGGCAGGCAGGGAGAGAGAGAGGCAGCTCCTCTGGGACAGGATGAGAAAACAAACATGTATCCAAGACAAGGCAGACTACATGTGACCTTGCATTCACCATGAAATGTAGGCTTTAAATGAAAAAAGGTTAAAGACTACAAGATCCAAACACTATTGAGTAATATAATTATTCTGTGAAGGCCATAATAGTCTGTCCCTCTCTGTGTGTGTATATACACACACACACATACAGTACCAGTCAAAAGTTTGGACACAGATAAACCCTAGAATGAGTTTCTTTATTTAGACTATTTCCTACATTGTAGAATAATAGTGAAGACATCAAAACTATGAAATAACTTATGGAATCATGTAGTAAAAAAATTAAAATATATATATATATTTTTTTAAGTAAAATTTATATAACTTGGTCTTTTACCAAATATAGCCATCTTCTATATACCAACCCGACCTTGTCACAGCACAACTGATTAGCTCAAACGCACTAAGGAAAGAAATTCCACAAATTAACTTTTAACAAGGCACACCTGTTAATTTAAATGCATTCCAGGTGACTACCCCATGAAGCTGGTTGAGAAAGCGCAAAGCTGTCATCAAGGCAAAGGGAGGCTACTTTGAAGAATCTACAATATATTTTGATTTGCTTAACACTTTCTTGCTTACTACATGGTTCCATGTGTTATTTCATAGTTTTGATGTCTTCACTATTATTTTACAATGTAGAAAATAGTAAAATAAAGAAAAACCCTTGAATGAATAGGTGTCCAAACCTTTGACTGGTATTGTATATATACACACAGTGCATTCGGAAAGTATTCAGACTAGAGGTCGACCGATTAATTGGAAAGGCAGATTAATTAGGGCTGATTTCAAGTTTTCATAACAATTGGAAATCGGTATTTTTGGACACCGATTTGGCAGATTTTTCCAAATATTTTTACACCTTTATTTAATCTTTATTTAACTAGGCAAGTCAGTTAAGAACACATTCTTATTTTCAATGACTGCCTAGGAACGGTGGGTTAACTGCCTCTGTCAGGGGCAGAACAACAGATTGTCACCTTGTCAGCTCGGGGAAACCAATCTTGCAACCTTACAGTTAACTAGTCCAACGCTATAACCACCTGCCTGCCTGTTACGCGAATGCAGTAAGCCAAGGAAAGTTGCTAGCTAGCATTAAACCTATTTTAAACAATCAACAATCATTAAGCAATCAATCATAATCACTAGTTAACTACACATGGTTGATGATATTACTAGTTTATCTAGCGTGTCCTGCATTGCATATAATCTGACTGAGCATACAAGCATACGAGTATCTGACTGAGCGATGGTAGGCAGCAGCAGGCTCGTAAGCATTCATTCAAACAGCACTTTCGTGCGTTTTGCCCACAGCTCTTCGTTGTGCGTCAAGCATTGCGCTGTTTATGACTTCAAGCCCATCAACTCCGGAGATGAGGCTGGTGTAACCGATGTGAAATGGCAAGCTAGTTAGCGGGGTGTGCGCTAATAGCGTTTCAAACGTCACTCGCTCGGAGACTTGGAGTGGTTGTTCCCCTTGCTCTGCAAGGGTAACGCTGCTTCGAGGGTGGCTGTTGTCGTTGTGTTCCTCGTTCGAGCCTAGGGAGGAGCGAGGAGAGGGACGGAAGCTATACAATGGCAATACTATAGTGCCTATAAGAACATCCAATAGTCAAAAGGTTAATGAAATACAAATGGTATAGAGGGAAATAGTCCTACAATTCCTACAATAACTACAATCTAAAACTTCTTACCTGGGAATATTGAAGACTCATGTTAAAAGGAACCACCAGCTTTCATATGTTCTCATGTTCTCAGCAAGGAACTTAAACGTTAGCTTTCTTACATGGTACATATTGCACTTTTACTTTCTTCTCCAACACTTTGTTTTTGCATTATTTAAACCAAATTGAACAGGTTATTATTTATTTGAGGCTAAATTGATTTTATTGATGTATTATATTAGGTTAAAATAAGTGTTCATTCAGTATTGTTGTAATTGTCATTATAACAAATAAATAAAACAATTAAAAAATATTTGTTTTTAATTGGCCGATTAATCGGTATCGGCTTTTTCTGGTCCTCCAATAATCGGTATCGGCGTTGAAAAATCATAATCGGTCGACCTCTAATTCAGACCCCTTGACTCCTATATTTTGTTACGTTCCAGCCTTATTCTAAAATTCAGGAAATTATTATTTCCCCCCCTCAATCTACACACAATACCCCATAACGACAAAGTGAAAACAGCTTTTTAAAAATGTTTACAAATGTATAAAACAGTAAAAAAACTGAAATACCATATTTACATAAATATTCACTCTTTGCTGTAAGACTTCAAATTGAGCGCAGGTGCATCCTGTGTCCATTGATCATCCTTGAGAGGTTTCTACAACTTGATTGGAGTCCACCTGTGGTAAATTCAATTGATTGGACATGATTTGGAAAGGCACACACCTGTCTATATAAGGTCCCACAGTTGACAGTGCATGTCAGAGCAAAAACCAAGCCATGAGGTCAATGAAATTGTCCGTAGAGCTCAGAGACAGGATTGTGTTGAGGAACAGATCTGGGGAAGGTTACCAAAACATGTCTGCAGCATTGAAGTTCCGCAAGAACACAGTGGTCTCCATCATTCTTAAATGGAAGAAGTTTGGAACCATCAAGACTCTTCCTAGCACTGGCCGCCCGGCCAAACTGAGCAATCAGTGGAGAAGGGCCTTGGTCAGGGAGGTGACCAAGAAAATGATGGTCGCACTGACAGAGCTCCTCTGTGGACAACCATCTGTGCTGCACTCTACCAATCAGGCCGTTGTGGTAGAGCAGCCAGACGGAAGCCACTCCTCAGTAAAAGGTACATGACAGCCCGCTTGGAGTTTGCCAAACGGCACCCAAAGAACTCAGACCATCATTAACACAATTCTCTGGTCTGATGAAACCAAGATTGAAACCTCTGGCCTGAATGCCAAGCATCACGTCTGGAGGAAACCTGACACCATCCCTACGGTGATGTTTTTCAGCGGCAGGGACTGGGAGACTAGTCAGGATTGAGGGAAAGATGAACGGAGCAAAGTACAGAGAGATTTTTGATAAAAACCTGCTCCAGAGCACTCAGGACCTCAGACTGGGAAGAAGGTTCACCTTCCAACAGGACAATGACCCTAATCACACAGCCAAGACAGCGCAGGAGTGGCTTCGGGACAAGTCTCTGCATGTCTTTCAGTATCCCAGCCAGCCGGACTTGAACACAATCTAACATCTCTGGAGAGACCTGAAAATAGCTGTGGAGTGACGCTCCCCATCCAACATGACAGAGCTTGAGAGGATCTGTAGAGAATAATGGAAGAAACTCCCCAAATACAGGTGTGCGAAGCTTGTAGTGTCATACCAAAGACAACTCGAGGCTGTAATTCCTGCCAATGGTGCTTCAAAAAGTACTGAGTAAAGGTTCTGAATACTTCTGTAAATGTGTTTATTTTTAATACATTTGCAAAATTGTGTAAAAACCCATGTTTGCTTTGTCATTATGGGGTATTGCGTGTCGATTGATGAGGGGAGAAAAGCATTGTTTAATATGATAATTTTCTACCCCAATTTCGTGAAGTCCAAATGGGTAGTTACAGTCTTGTCCCATCGCTGCAACTCCCGTATAGACTCGGGAGAGGCAAAGGTCGAGAGCCATGCCAAGGGTTGAGAACCCTGCCAAGCCGCACTGCTTCTTGACACACTGTTTGTTGAACATGGAAGCCAGGCACACCAATGTGTCAGAGGAAACACTGTACAACTGGCAACCATGCCAGAGTGCATGCACCCAGCCCGCCACAGGAGTTGCTAGAGCGCGACGGGACAAGGACATCGCGGCCGGCCAAACCCTCCCCTAACCATGCTGGGTTGTGCACCACCTTATGGGTCTCCCGGTCGTGGCCGGGTGCTGACCAGCCCGAGATATTAAAGACCCGGGTTCTAACGCCTCAAGCACTGCGATGCAGTGCCTTAGTCCGCTGCGCCACTCGGGAGGCCAAAATAAAAACAATTTAATCAATTTTAGAATACGGCTGTAACGTAACAAAATGTGGAACATTTAAGGTGTATGAATACACTGTATGTACACACACACACACACACACACAGTGTGCGCTGCAGCTGAAGATTCAAAAAATAAAATCCCCCTACATCTGAGATAAAGATAAAAAGCTTGTGAGTACACTGTCCAAAACCCAGGGCCAAGTAAAGTAATCTCAGCCATGGCCTCAGGGGGACAGCACTCGGTGAAAGTGGGCAGTCAGCAGAACAAAGTCAACTCCTAAAACACCGGCTTTTATACTTGGGGTTGATTTTGGAAGAAATTATATTTTGTTAGGCTAGGCCTAGCTCTTGGGACCGATAACAGTGTAGTGTATTGATCAAAGATTCCTCTCAGACAGTAGACTGAATAAATGTACCCTGGGATACAGAGCAGACACACTCTGGTGCAGTGACTGTGCACAACTCAAACAAGATCAATAACAAAAGAATCTGCTAAGTGAGCAAAATGAACTGAAATGCTGTGGATGCCTACACACCTAGCAGCGTCAAAAGGTAAGCAGCCTACTCTTGTTTTTTAAATATTTTTTTTTTTACAGGCATAGCCGACAAGGCTGACCGCATCAGAATGTCTAGGACCATTTGCAAAGGGAAGAGACTACCTGCAAGTCTTCTCGCAAAGATGAGACCGTCACCTCATAGAAAACAATGGCCATAATGATTATTTGATCAATGCAGGAAGAACGTAACAAATAGCAGCACCCAGAGATAAGACCTGGTGATGTGTATGGAGACTGGATGACAAACTAGTCTGTCTCTTATAGCCTACAAGTATTTAGCCTACTGGTTTACAGTGCCTTCAGGAAGTATTCAAACCCCTGGACTTTTTCCATATTGTTACATTACAACCTTATCCTAAAATGGATTAAATTACACACAATACCCCATAATAACTAAATAAAAAAATATCACATTGACATATGTATTCACTGCATAGCTATTTTCAGGTCTCTCCAGAGATGTTCGATCAGGTTCAAGTCTGGGCTCTGGCTGGGCCACTCAAGGACATTCAGAGACTTGTCCCGAAGCCACTCCTGTGTCGTCTTGGCTGTGTGATTAGGGTTGTTGTCCTGTTGGAAGGTGATCCTTCGCCCCAGTCTGAGGGACTGAACGTGCTGCAGAGTGCTTTCATCAAGAATCTCTGTACTTGGCTCCGTTCATCTTTCCCTCGATACGTCCGTCTCCCAGTCCCTGCCACTGAAAAACATCCCCTCAGCATGATGAGGACATTCGCCCCAGAGGAACACTGTCAGACTGACCATCGGGTTCTTGGCCACCTCCCTCACCAAGCCCTTCTAATCCGATTGCTCAGTTTGGCCGGGAAGCCAGCTCTAGGAAGAGTCTTGGTGATTCAAAACTTCTTCCATTTAAGAATGATGGAGGCCACTGTGTTCTTGCAGACCTTCAATGCTGCAGAAATATTTTGGTAAACTTCCCCAGATCTGTGCCTTGACACAATCCTGTCCTGGAGCTCAATGAACAATTTCTTCAACCTCATGGCTTGGTTTTGCTCTGACATGTACTATCAACTGTGGGACCTTGTATAGGTGTGGGCCTTTCCAAATCATGTCCAATCAATTGAATTTACCACAGGTGGACTCCAATCAAGTTGTAGAAACATCGCAAGGATGATCAATAGAAACAGGATGCACCTGAGCTCAATTTCACATCTCATTGTAAAGGGTCTGAATAATTAGGTAAATAAAGTATGTTTTATTTTTTAGAAATTTGCACACAAAAAATATCTAAAAACCTGTTTCTCCTTTATTATGGGGTAGTGTGTAGATTGATGAAGAGGAAAAAAACGATTTAATCCACTGATGAATATTGCTGTAACATAAAAAAATGTGGAAAAAGTCAAGGGGTCTGAATACTTTCCGAATGCACTATAGCTCCATGCTTGATATGGTGTGTGTACCTTTGTTACTCATTCCACCAGTGGAGGCTGCTGATGGGTGGATGGCTCATATTAATGTCTGGAATGGAGTCAATGGAATGGTATCAGGCACATGGAAACCGCGTGCTTGACACCATTTCATTGACACCAATTCAGCCATTATTATGAGCTGTCCTCCCCTCAGCAGCCTCCACTGCATTCCACATATACCAGAGGTCTTGTAGAGCAATATTCTAACACCTGTGTTCTAGTCAGCAGAAGCAGAGGGTGGAGTCAGAGCAAGGAGACGGAGCATCATCATCTCCCTCCTCCGTGACATTCAGAAAGCTGTGTTCTGATCCGGAGCCAAGCCATAATTTAAATAGGCCATCTCCACCTTATCCTTGTATTCAGCTCAGCCATGGAGTAGGTCATAATGGGCATTTAGCAACCTGTGAGCCTCCAACTAGTGTTGTACGGTATACCAAAACCAATTTTTTTCATATAAATAAAAAAAAGTACACTTTAGGTACTACTGTCAAATGTGACTCACGTGATTGAGAGGATCAAGTCTATCAGAGCACCCCTTTATAGCATGTAAAGCAAAGTGCCTGCTACACTGCTCATTCATTGCTAGAGCTGTCTGGGCTGCATTGTTAGCTCCCCATTCACGCTGCACAGAAATTAACACTCTTGAACAATGCAGCACAGCATGTAGATATGTTTAAACTTCATTACGGTTCGCAAAACAATGTCCTTACAGGCTAGAACACTTTTACAATGCAAGACGATATTTACTAGCTTACAGGTGAATTCACTACCCTAGTACTTTATGATAATATGCAAACCATAATGCAAAATGATGATTTCAACGCTGATGGTCACAAAAAAACATTAACTCATTTAGTCTCCCTCGCCACCAAAAACTAATGAAATTCTTCATCTCCCTCACCTCCCGTTTGGTTTCCAATAGAGTCAGTAGAAACTGGGTCCAGAAATCCTGACGGACCATCCCCAAGTGGTGAAAGTAGGCAACAACACCTCTGCCATGTTGATACTTAACACAGGGACAGCACAGAGTGGCGTTCTCAACCCCCTCCTGTACTCCATGTTGACCCATAACTGCACGGCCACGCACGTCTCCAACTCAATCACCAACAGGGCCTAAAATTAACACCCCGCCACCTGCCAAATACGGGTAGATTTTGGCATAGGCGAGTAATGTGTATTTCATCAGCCACGTTGGCAGGTGGTCAGGGATCCACAGTGGGAGCATTTCACCCGCATTTGTGAATAAAAAAATAAAATCAAGAATGGTCACATTTACAAGTCAAAAGCTTGGGCACACCTACTCATTCCAGGGTTTTTAATTTTTACCATTTTCTACAATGTAGAATATGCACAGCACTGTTTATGACTTCAAGATCAACTCCCGAGATTAGGCTGGCAATAAGAACATCCATTAGTCAAAGGTATATGAAATACAAATGGTAGAGAGAGCAATACTCAATACGCGTCAATTCAATCAATTTAGTCTCAAATAAATAATGAAACATGCTCAATTTGGTTTAAATATTGCAAAATCACAGTGTTGGAGAAGAAAGTAAAAGAGCAATATGTGCCATGTAAAAAAGCTAACATTTAAAGTTCCTTGCTCAGAACATGAGAAAATATGAAAGCTGGTGGTTCCTTTTAACATGAGTCTTCAATATTCCCAGCTAAGAAGTTTCAGGTTGTAGTTATTATAGGAATTATAGGAACATTTCCCTCTATACCATTTGTATTTCATATACCTTTGACTATTGGATGTTCTTATAGGCACTATAGTTTTGCCAGCCTATTATCGGGAGTTGATAGGCTTGAAGTCAAACAGCACTGTGCTTCAAGCATTGCGAAGAGCTGCTGGCAAATGCAGGAAAGTGCTGTTGGAATGTATGCTTACGAGTCTGCTGTTGCCTACCACCACTCAGTCAGACTGCTCTATCAAATATCAAATTGTGTACTTAATTATAATAAACACAGAAATACGAGCTTTTGGCCATTAATATGGTCAAATCCAGAAACTAATCAAACATTTATTCTTTCAGTGAAATACGGAACCGTTCCGTATTTTATCGAATGGGTGGCAACCATAAGTCTAAATATTGCTGTTACATTGCACAACCTTTAATGTTATGTCATTATTATGTACAATTCTGGCAAATTAATTAGGGTCTTTGTTAGGAAGAAATGGTCTTCACACAGTTCGCAACGAGCCAGGCGGCCCCAACTGCTGCATATACCCTGACTCTGCTTGCACCGAAACGCAAGAGAAGCGACACAATTTCCCTAGTTAACATTGCCTGCTAACATTAATTTATTTTAACTAAATATGCAGTTTAAAAATATATATACTTGTCTATTGATTTTAAGATTGTCATTGATGTTATGGTTAGGTTCATTGGTGCAAATCATCACCCGTTTGGCGAAGTAGACTGTGATTCGATGATAAATTAACAGGCACCGCATTGATTTTATGCAACGCAGGACAAGCTAGTTAAACTAGTAATATCATCAACTGTGTGTAGTTAACTAGTGACTATGTTAAGATTGATTGTTTTTTATAACATAAGTTTAATGCTAGCTAGCAACTTTCCTTGGCTCCTTGCTGCACTCATGTAACAGGTAGTCAGCCTGCCATGAAGTCGCCTCGTGGATTGCAATGTAATCGGCCATAATCAGCATCCAAAAATGCAGATTACCGATTGTTAGAAAACTTGAAATCGGCCCTAATTAAATCGGCCATGCCGATTAATCGGTCAATCTCTAGTTCTGTCATCAACAAACTTAATGGTGGTGTTGGAGTTGTGCCTGGCCGTGCAATCCTGAGTAAACCGGGAGTACAGTAGGGGACTGAGCACACACCCGAGGGGCCTCCACGTTGAGGATCAGCGTGGCGGATGTGTTGATATCTACCCTTACCACCTGGGGCAGCCCACAACAAGCCTTTCAAAGCACTTCATGGCTATAGATGTGAGTGCTACGGGTTGGTAGTCATTTAGGTAGGTTACCTTAGTTTTCTTGGGCACAGGGACTATGGTGGTCTGCTTGAAACATGTTGATATTACAGACTCAGTCAGGAAAAGGTTGTAAATGTCAGTAAAGTCACTTGCCAGTTGGACAGCGCATGCATTGAGTACATGTCCTGGTAATCCGCCTGGCCCTGCAGCCTTGTAAGACCTTTAAACAGGTCAACATTCACATCAGCTACATAGAGTGTGATCACGCAGTCGTCCGGAACAGCTGATGCTCTCATGCATGCTTCAGTGTTACTCGCATAGAAGCATAGAAGTAATTTAGCTCGTCTGGTAGGCTCGTGTCACTGAGCAGCTCGCGGCTGTGCTTCCCTTTTTAGTCTGTAATAGCCTGGTTTATAAAATGTGCAATAAGCATAAAACAATTATATAAGAAATTAGCAACTCGTTCCATGCTGAGAAATAAACTAGGCCACTTGATTTCAACATCTGAACAAAGTGGAAAGGCTAGCATGCTGTTCAAACAGTTGGTGATGGACAGAAGGGTGTGTTCATAACAATTCCACTGTTCTGCTTTGTTACCTAGCAAATAGATTCAAGTTTGATAAACTTTAAATAAAAAGACTCCTATAAAGAGTAGCTGGCTACTCACTAGCAAGTGGGCTTGTGCTTGAGAGATTGTTCATGAGACCTGTATTAATTTTCTATCATGCCCACTACAAATAGTGAATGTGCATTATGCATGGTTCTGATTAAATTTGTAACCAAAAGCACATTTTCATAGACCAACTTGAAAGCCAAAAGAAATGCAGGTTAAACTATTTATTATAAAATAATTACATTATTACTGAGTCTTATGGTTGTGGAAGGCTTATACTGTATTTAGCCTAGGTATAAGTTAACAAGAACTGAATTCATTAGATTATTGCTGACTATTTGAAGAGTGTATTTCACCTTTAATTGTACAAATATTAGAGAAATAACACCCAAAAAGTCTAGATATCGTAAAAATCTGCCATAATTTTTATTTTATTTTTTAAATGTAGATATGATTTTCAGGCTGTATCGCCCGGCCCTCGTCTAACATGGCAAAATCCCATAATACCACCATGTATAATTAAACCTGCCTGCTACTAGGCTTGAATAATGGATAGCAAATCTTTGGCCATCGGTCATAATCCTCCAGCCCAGGGTGTGCTCTGGTACCAGGCTGCAGGGGGGGCCCCGTCTCGGTCGCTTGCTCAGGTAACTAGGTAAATACCTGGCTGATTTTCCATCCTCCAGGGGGTGAACAAAACATGAGGGAGAGCTCAGTGGAGCCTAGGGGTTGGATGCTTGGGTAACGTGGCCTGCGGAGGAACAGGGGCCACGTGGTGAAACAAGAGTCTGATCTTAACCCTTCTTCCTCTGCTCTACCATCCTTATATTAAGCTCATCCATCCTCCCACTATGACTCTATCCACTCATTTCCTCTCCACAATGTGAAACGACACGCTGCTGGGATGTCCACAACAAGTCCTCTTGTATTGTCTGTGACTACGGTTACAGTACAGTTAACTACGGTGGATATACAGTGCCTTGCGAAAGTATTCGGCCCCTTTACTTTCAGTGCAGCAAACTCTCTCCAGAAGTTCAGTGAGGATCTCTGAATGATCCAATGTTGACCTAAATGACTAATGATGATAAATACAATCCACCTGTGTGTAATCAAGTCTCTGTATAAATGCACCTGCACTGTGATAGTCTCAGAGGTCCATTAAAAGCGCAGAGAGCATCATGAAGAAAAAGGAACACACCAGGCAGGTCCAAGATACTGTTGTGAAGAAGTTTAAAGCCGGATTTGGATACAAAAATATTTCCCAAGCTTTAAACATCCCAAGGAGCACTGTGCAAGCGATAATATTGAAATGGAAGGAGTATCAGACCACTGCAAATCTACCAAGACCTGGCCGTCCCTCTAAACTTTCAGCTCATACAAGGAGAAGACTGATCAGAGATGCAGCCAAGAGGCCCATGATCACTCTGGACGAACTGCAGAGATCTACAGCTGAGGTGGGAGACTCTGTCCATAGGACAACAATCAGTCGTATATTGCACAAATCTGGCCTTTATGGAAGAGTGGCAAGAAGAAAGCCATTTCTTAAAGATATCCATAAAAAGTGTCGTTTAAAGTTTGCCACAAGCCACCTGGGAGACACACCAAACATGTGGAAGAAGGTGCTCTGGTCAGATGAAACCAAAATTGAACTTTTTGGCAACAATGCAAAACGTTATGTTTGGCGTAAAAGCAACACAGCTGAACACACCATCCCCACTGTCAAACATGGTGGTGGCAGCATCATGGTTCGGGCCTGCTTTTCTTCAGCAGGGACAGGGAAGATGGTTAAAATTGATGGGAAGATGGATGGAGCCAAATACAGGACCATTCTGGAAGAAAACCTGATGGAGTCTGCAAAAGACCTGAGACTGGGACGGAGATTTGTCTTCCAACAAGACAATGATCCAAAACATAAAGCAAAATCTACAATGGAATGGTTCAAAAATAAACATATCCAGGTGTTAGAATGGCCAAGTCAAAGTCCAGACCTGAATCCAATCGAGAATCTGTGGAAAGAACTGAAAACTGCTGTTCACAAATTCTCTCCATCCAACCTCACTGAGCTCAAGCTGTTTTGCAAGGAGAAATGGGAAAAAATTTCAGTCTCTCGATGTGCAAAACTGATAGAGACATACCCCAAGCGACTTACAGCTGTAATCGCAGCAAAAGGTGGCGCTACAAAGTATTAACTTAAGGGGGCTGAATAATTTTGCACGCCAAATTTTTCAGTTTTTGATTTGTTAAAAAAGTTTGAAATATCCAATAAATGTCGTTCCACTTCATGATTGTGTCCCACTTGTTGTTGATTCTTCACAAAAAAATACAGTTTTATATATTTATGTTTGAAGCCTGAAATGTGGCAAAAGGTCGCAAAGTTCAAGGGGGCCGAATACTTTCGCAAGGCACTGTAATGGGTCAAATGCCCGTTTGTAGCTGGGTTCCTACCCTAAAATCAGGGGAGGTCAAAAAATATCCCACCCCAGGGGAGGTTATTCCTAATCCAGATTCACAGAGCATCCAGTCACAGAGTAGTCATTTTCGGTTATAAAATCAACCTAGTTTTTGACTACATGAGCATATCGTTGTGACTATGAGCCTGACTATGAGCCTGGCCGGGGAAAACAAAGGCCCAGAGGAAGGATATTAGTAGAACCTGAGCTGAGAAGCAGCAGAGAGAGACAGAGGGATGAAATGGGAGGACGGGAAGCTGATTGGAAGGGTAGACAGATGTCTCCACAGGAGCACAGCCGTGGGGAACAAAGGCAAGCGTGGGTGCTCCCCCAGATACACTGGCTCCAGTTCCCGTAATGCTGCCCCTCCACATGACAAGCCACGATACAACTGCCGAAACGCTATCCTCTTCACAAAACCCTAACCCCTGGCTGGCTTTCGCCTCGCTCGGTCTTGCTCAGCAAATAACAAACACAGGTCTACAAACACTAGAACATACGACAAGACAAACACTACAAAACACAGTCCCCAATGCCCAATTTTACAGCCTAAACATTCAAACAAAACACTAGCACTGACCAAAAGCTTCACTCAGGTCTCAACTCAAAAGCAATTAGGCCTGCGAACCAATAACCAACAAAGGCTTGAAACAAGAGACTGGTTTGAATTAGACCACACTTGTCAAATAATGTATATGTCCATTAATCTGTGCGTCCATCTAAGTAGCAATTTAAAAATCCCCATAGAAATCTGTCAATTTAAGCTAGAGATATCATTTTGCATAGGCTGTGTCTCAATCCACAGCATCGACCATCCGCATCTGCGGTGGAAGGTGGCCCAGTTAGGTGTTTGTCAGACAATGAGACAAAAGTCTGTATCGTACGACCGTTTTGCTCTACAACACCCACGAGACTCTTCTGTAGTTAGTACTGCAGATGTGCCAACTTCTGTCTTTAGTATCTGAACCATTTGTGCTACAAACTTTACTGAACAAAAATATGAATGTGACATGCAACAATTTCAAAAGTTTTTACTGAGTTACAGTTCATATCAGAAAATTTAAATAAATTAATTAGACCCTAATCTATTTCACATGACTGGGTAGGGGTGCAGCCATAGGTGGGCCTTGGAAGGCATTGGCCAACTGACTTGGCAGCTAAGCTCAGCCGATCAGAATGAGTTTTCCCCACAAAACGGCATTTTATTTTATTAAACAGCCTTTTATTGTCCCCAGCACAAGGTGCACCTGTGTAATGAAAATGCTGATTAATTAGCTTATTAATATGCTACACCTGTCAGGTGGCTGGATTATCTTGGAAATTGATTAATGCTCACTTACAAGGATGTGAATAAATGTGTGCACAAAATTTTAGAGAAGCTTTTTTTGCATATGGAACATTTCTGGGATTTTTTATTTCAGATCATGAATCATGGGACCAACACTTTACATGTTGCGTTTATATTTTTGTTCAGTGTAATATGATCACTCTATGGAAAGATTACATTCTCATGAATGTCTCCTCCATTTCGCTCTACGACTGACTCCCACAAGTGTCACGGGACTGTGAAGGTAACCCAGTACCATTTTTTTTTTTAATTAATGGAGGTATGAAGATAGTTTTGTGCCCAAAAAAAGGGGGCTTATTGTGTGTCCTAAACACTAAAATATTTCCTAACATTGCTTATATCTCCTTTAGGACAGACATTTCAAAACCTTATTCCTTATGATTTATTTTTTGACTGTCTGTTTTGCCATTTATGAATGTGTTATTTAATATGTTTCTATGGGCTATAGTAGTAAAGGCCAAATTCAAGACTGACGTTAATGTTATTAACATGTCATAAAAAAATTGAATTTCCCCTCTACATGCAAATACGAGCAATGTTGCATCTCACCGGTAGAAACTGTTCATCTACAATACCCGGTTGTGAGCCAACCATAATATCCAGAATCCATAGTTATTTCAGGACGTAGTACCGCCCCTGTCGAGGTGGATGCAGTTGAGAATGGGTGTCAAAAGGTAGCTAACGTTACTCACTGGACCAGCCACTCTTTCAAAGAACATCAGCTGCGAAGAACAATTTATTTTTATGTCGAAAAGTTTAGTTATGGTATGGTGCTCAGCACCTGGATATGCAAACTACAAGCAAGCACAGGCTGCTGGGGTAACACTTAATTGGTTACCTTACTAAGAAGTCAAGCACCGGTAATGTAGATCAATTAGCTAAGGAACTAAATGTGTTTATCTAAACCATTATCTAGCTAGCTTTCATAATACACTGGCTAGACATTCTAAAGCAAATCAATGTAATTAGCCTGTTGCTATCTACTCACGCCACGCTCAAGGTCCTAAACAATACCTTAACTGCCATCAATAAGAAACAATATTGTGCAGCTGTATTCATTGACCTGGCCAAGGCTTTCGACTCTGTCAATCACCACATCCTCATCGGCAGACTCGACAGCCTTGTTTTCTCAAATGATTGCCTCGCCTGGTTCACCAACTACTTCTCTGATAGAGTTCAGTGTGTCAAATCGGAGGGTCTGTTGTCCGGGCCTCTGGCAGTCTCTATGTGGGTGCCACTGGGTTAAATTTTTGGACCGACTCTCTTCTCTATATACATCAATGATGTCGCTCTTGATGCTGGTGAGTCTCTGATCCACCTCTACACAGACGACACCATTCTGTATACTTCTGGCCCTTCTTTGGACACTGTGTTAACAACCCTCCAGGCAAGCTTCAATGCCATACAACTCTCCTTCCGTGGCCTCCAATTGCTCTTGAATACAAGTAAAACTAAATGCATGCTCTTCAACCGATCGCTGCCTGCACCTGCCCAACATCACTACTCTGGGCGGCTCTGATTTAGAATATGTGGACAACTATAAATACCTAGGTGTCTGGTTAGACTGTAAACTCTCCTTCCAGACGCACATCAAACATCGCCAATCGAAAGTTAAATCTAGAATTGGCTTCCTATTTCGCAACAAAGCATCCTTCACTCATGCTGCCAAACATACCCTTGTAAAACTGACCATCCTACCAATCCTCGACTTCGGCGATGTCATTTACAAAATAGCCTCCAATACCCTACTCAATAAATTGGATGCAGTCTATCACAGTGCCACCCGTTTTGTCACCAAAGCCCCATACATGGTCCTCGCTTCATACTCGTCGCCAAACCCACTGGCTTCAGGTCATCTACAAGACCCTGCTAGGTAAAGTCCCCCCTTATCTCAGCTCGCTGGTCACCATAGCAGCACCCACCTGTAGCACGTGCTCCAGCAGGTAGATCTCTCTGATCACCCCCAAAACCAATTCTTCCTTTGGCCGCCTCTCCTTCCAGTTCTCTGCTGCCAATGACTGGAACGATCTACAAAAATCTCTGAAACTGGAAACACTTATCTCCCTCACTAGCTTTAAGCACCAGCTGTCAGAGCAGCTCACAGATATATACCTGTATATAGCCCATCTATAATTTAGCCCAAACAACTACCTCTTTCCCTACTGTATTTATTTTGCACCCCATTATTTCTCTCTACTTTGCACATTCTTCCACTGCAAATCAACCATTCCAGTGTTTTACTTGCTATATTGTATTTACTTCGCCACCATGGCCTTTTTTTTGCCTTTATCTCCCTTATCTCACCTCACTTGCTCACATTGTATATAGACGTATTTTTCTACTGTATTATTGACTGTATGTTTGTTTTACTCCATGTGTAACTCTGTGTTGTTGTATGTGTCGAAATGCCTTGCTTTATCTTGGCCAGGTCGCAATTGTAAATGAGAACTTGTTCTCAACTTGCCTACCTGGTTAAATAAAGGTTAAATAAATAAATAAACATTTGTTGACGTGATTTGTAACTTTGCAAGCTACATTAGCTACATCTTACTGGACTTTATCTAAACATTAGCTAGCTAACTAACTATCGCAGAGGCTAATGTGAATGCCCTAAGTGTTCTATTTACAACGTCTGATCCCATCAACATCTGCATGCAGCAGCATCAAGCTCAGCACCAGGAACTAGTGGAAGTCACTTTTGCAAAATATTTCCATGACTCCATGATGAGCAAATAAATATACTGGAGCTAGGCATAAACATGGTCCGTGTCTTCCTGTCATAGTTTGTGTGTTTATCACTTCTAATGTAGTTCTCTATATTATGGAGCCTTAGTTGATCGTTTATGCAAAGCTAGAAGTCTAAATTGGAAGGGATGGTGTTGGTAACTGACTGGTATGTTGGGGGTGGGTAGTGTGTGTGAAGGTTAGAATGCATGATCTCTTGACACAAGGATAATGGGTAGATATAGTACCTTGTGTGTCTTGATGGAGACAAAGTAGTCAAATGTGGCTAATCCCTGACTGGTTAGTGTTTGTCCTACAGACTAATACTGCAGCTGCTGACCTTGACACAAGCTTTACTAGTACAGATCCTATAGACCCATTGGATGAAAGCTTTCAGCAGGGAACAAGCTCAACATCAGACTGAAAAGAGGAAAAGACAGCACAGGGCTGGCAAGAGTCAAAGTGCAGAGTCTATGAGTCCAAGGTCATGGAGTACTGCCAGACAGGCTGCCATTGCCCTACACAAGATGAGGTTCACCAGCTGAAGAACATTCAGGACCCTGCCTGTAACATTCATACAACATCTATATTTAGAAGTAATGTGGTACATTGCTCAATAAAAACATTTGTGACCGTAGCCTTTTAAGCAAAATATCAGATGAGACTAAATGTTCAGCTGCACCTTCAAGGGCGGGAGGTTACTGTGGTAACGGGGCCATAGAAGTGATGTCACGTGTCTGTGTGTGAGATTTGGGATGTGACGAGTAGTGGACAGCATTTAATCACTCCAAGCCCAACACTCCTTGCCAGGGCTGAAAGAATGTTGCTACTGCGACACAGCAACCTAAGCACTATTGGACAATTGTGTTTGTGTACAACCAGCAGGAAGAGAACCTGGCTCTGGAAAATAACAAAAACGCAGCAACAACTCCCATGATTTAAGTTAACCTTCAATCTTTTTGTTTTGCACCGTTTCTCAAAACAGGGTAAAGATGGAGTGAAAAGGCACACTTGATTGAGAGATGGGGTGCACGACGGAGTGAATCACAGTCCGGTACAAAGACGAGGGTGATGGTACGATTAGTTTTACCTCATCATCTCACGAGTCATGCTTCTGTTTCTTAAGAAGGGCCAGAGCCACTCACACAAAGGCTCCTTTCACTCAGCGGCGGTCACGTGACTGTGGGAAAACTGGAGGTTCCGTTAGCACAAAGGCAGGCGACCGGATCCTGGCCCACAAAAGGTCTTCAATGAAGGTTAAGGTCCGGGGGCTTCCGCATGTCTGACAGCCTTAGTGCCTCCACCCCATAACAAATAGACTCAGTCTGCATCTAATACATTCTACACACCAAACATGCTTGGGCTACCTCTACTCCACAACAAACAAGTAACATCTAGCCTACCTCAACTCCAAACAAACCCTTAGTTGGGCCTACTCCAATCTAACAGATCAAAACACTTGTCTTCTACTACTAACTTAACTCCATAACAACATTGTGTAGCCTACCTCTACTCAATCAAGCACATACGCCATGACCCTTGTGTATTGTTGCCACCTGCATCGAACAGCAGGGAAAATGTCAGGCTGGGACTTGCTATTTGGCATCTGTTTCCAGTCAGACTGGCCTAAGTTACACTGTGAATCCGCAGGAGTCTATATTTTACGGTTTGGCTCAGGGGTCGGACCCAGTTAACCCAAACCTATGAGTATGCATTCAACGCTCGCCTCCCCAGGGAAAGCCACAAGACTAGCCACAGCTCTTATTTCACGACTCCCCCCCCCCCCCCCCCAAACCCCATCATTCCAACCTCAAACAGGAGTCACAACAACCAACAGCCAAGACTTTAGAACATTCTTTCTTAAAGTAGTGGGTCGTGGACCTGTTAATGGTGGGTTGCAACGTGTCAGAGTAAATGTATAATTATATAATTGATTACTGAAATTGATTTGGCCAAGTATAACTGTGCTCACTGTTCAGTGCACTCTGTGCTTAGCAGCGGTCTCTGCTCAGTTTGGCAGCTGCGCAAGTGGGAGATGCCCGTGTGCTTCGCCGTTAACCAAAAACTTTTTTTCTGCAGTTTTCTTCAAGATCACTCCGCGACCCACACGCTGCAGCGCTGTCGTTCAGCAGCAGATGATGCGCTGTCAGCCACTGACTTGTCATTCCCACTCGCCAACACTCACCACTGTCATCAAATGACTCAAGCTAGCAAGTTCTGACTGAGCTCCATCGTCATGAAACGCAAATACACCAATGAGTTTCTCTCTTGGATTCATACCAACTTGGAGAAATAACGAGGAGCGCCCACAATGTGTTTTGTGCAGGGAAGTGCTTAGTAATAAGTCTCTCAAAACAAACTTATTAATAAAACGACACGTCCTGTCCAAACATCCACAGCATGAAGGTAAACACAGGGAGTTCCTTCAGAACAAGGAAGAATGCTTCAGGAAACAGTGCGCCGACAGTGGAAAAGTCAGTCAGCTAGCAAGGCATTGCTGTCATTTTATAACAATAAGCTGAAATAAAGGAGTACTCTCTCTCATAGATGTGAGTTTCTCTTTCAAACTATCCCCTAGCCTTGTATACAGCTAATAGCTATAGTAACGTTGGCCAAAGCAAGCTACTGATAACTGTATAGTAACAGTAAATACAGATGAAGACAAAATGATCAGGCATCTTACTGAAGAAATTTTGTAAACAAATCTTAATTGCAACTGTTGCTGTTGAAAAACAAGTATTTTTTTTATTCTGAACTAGAATAAACTGATTGAAGTAAGATGCTTTTAGAGGCAAACACACAAAGTTCTGGGTTGGTAATCTATAGCAGGAAGTGGTATCCTGCCTGACTGAGAAAGCAGTCGATGTTCTGATCCAGTCCGGCACCACATACCTATGCGAGTCAGGATTCTTATCTCTGACATACTTTTTAAAAAAGTACAGAAACAGACTCTACGCTGAGCATGTCCTCCATGTTGCACTATCAAAACCTGAGTCCAGAATAGACATGCTTGTTGAAAACTTCAACCGGTGTGATTTGATCAGTTTATTCCAGTTCAAAATAAACAAATAGTTACTGTATTTTAAAACTGAGAATGGAGAAAATAAACATGAAGAGCTAATTATATGGGTATTTGTTTTTGTCTATATTGCATTTGTTGTAGGCATAAGGGTAATGAAATGTACCAATATTTACACATAGTTGCATATCTTCATAAGCTTGGGTCCCATGATAACACAGAATTTCTAATTTGGGCCCCAGGCTGAAAAAGTTTAAAGAACCCCTGCTTCAGAATATCAAAATCACATTTTGCTGTCCAGTGTCGACAATATATGAATTGTATGACATAATTACAGAAAAACAAAGATGGAAACGGAAAACGATAACGTAGTATGGCTAATGCCCAACCAAAATAAAAGAGTAGAGAATCATGGAGGTTGTGTGTGCGAGTGTCTCCCTCCTCCGTTCGTGAAACACTGCATTGCAGGGGGAACCTGCTGCTAGTGGCAGGCCCAGACAAAAACACGTGGAGCCGTGTGTTTGTCACTGATAGAGCAACAAACACAACAGCTTAAAACGAGGGGAACGTGACATACATCTTCCTGCCATCGGTTTCGTCAAACTCAGCTCTGAGCATATGCCCCCAAATATTTTGCATGGAATTTTCATTTGGTAGCACCAGTGCACCTCTGACTGCCATAGAGAATACACTGGCCGCAGATTCATGACCATCATGCTTGCACCATTACTACAGAGAGAACGCAGGGCTCTACACTGACTTTTAAAAATGTATTTATTATATTTTTTTTTTACAAAGAGCATGTTAGGCGCACAATGAAGAATGAGATAAAGACAAAATTCTTAATATTTCTAGAGCACACCGGTGCTCCTAAATACAAAATGTCAGGTGGCACAGAAAAATATTTAGGTGCATAAGCAAGTAAAATGGTCACACTGTAGAGCCCAGTAACAGCTCGCTTCTAGCTCAAACCGACCAAATGTTGACCCATAATACCGGTGCAACGTGTTTTTCTTTCTATCGCAGATTGGCAGGACCGCATTTTATACTCATAGACCACGTCGCAGGCCGTTCTAAAATTACTTGCGAGCCGCTAACCTTGCTCAGGCATGTTACACAGTATTAGCTAGCTAACTAACAACCTAGTAACCATAGATTATATTTATCATAATATTTGTGGTTACTTTACCAGTAGTACGCAAACACTTGGTAGCATAGAAAGGGAGATATTCTTCAGGATAAAAGCCTGAAAAGTACAAAGGGTTCATATAAGCCAAGACCCCATCTAGGTTAGGATCAATCTTAAAAATAAAAAAATATAGTGCTTCTAAACCCTGTATTTTGTAATAGCTGGCAATTCTTAACATTCATTTCTCAAATATATTTCTTTGTATGCATTTATTTTTCTTCTTGAGAACAAGTGAACAACTCCTTGTAACAAATGTCAGTGTAGATCCCTGGCATGGCAGCGGCATGCAGAGCTGTTACACATTTAGCAATCGCAGAGGCTTCCTTCCACTGCACAATAGTTAGGCCCGTCATCTAAAAAAAAAAACATGTTTTCACATTCCAAAAGATCAAATTATGAAATGTGCCATGTCACATGCTCTAGTACAGGGCTACAAATTATGATTTTTTTTTTTAACGGAAAACAGCTCACCCGTGCGTTTCACTTGTCGTGCCCAAAGCAGTTACCGAATTTGATTTATGGTACGCAAGCAGGGACATTCTGGCAAATACAGCCCACAGCGGAAAATAAAACACTGGCAAGGTCAGGAGACAGACAACAGGCCTGCTCTACAACCAGAGCAAATCAATAACTCCCTCTGGATCACCACCACAATCCATAGTCACAGCATTCATCACAGGTCTCTAAATTTTAGATGAGCTTCGATTGCAAGGTTTAGCCTAAAACCTCTATGGAAAGTAATCTACGTTATAGGCCTTTTTTTTCCAACTGAAGGAAAGTTGATCAAAGACAACAACGGAGTATTGATTGGCATGTACTGTAGGCCTAAAGTAATTCAACAGCTACAAGAGTAGCTGGCTGCTACAGATAGGTCCATAGTCATCATGGTGCTATGAAGATTGATAACGAACTCATAGTGAATACCAGATTCTCTCTGAAGGTCAAGCAAGCTTGTTGCCATGGCCTCTGAGGTGAGAATGATTAGTCACAGCATTAACAAACAATGGCCAGTACGGCAAAATTAAATTAACTTACTTGACTTAAGCCTACACAGGCCTATTAGATTAAATGTTTAAAATCTAGTCCTAACCCACCTGTTTAGGCGGAGCAGAGTATAGAACCGTTTTGTTAACGTGACATACCAGATCAAAATGTTTGTAAGGTTAGGCCCATCTACACTCGGTGGCCAGTTGATTAAGTACACCACCCCATTCACGAAAATGGTTAGCTTCTTCAGACAGCGAGTCACGTGGCAGTGGCCAAAAACAAATACAAATAAACCTTACGGAACAGTGGGGACTGCGAAGCAACACAAATAGACACACTATACACACATGCATGTTGTGTTATAGATATGTGGTATAGAGTAGGGGCCTGAGGGAACACAGTTAATATGTTGTGAAATCTGTTATGAATGTATTGTAATGTTTTTTAAATGTATAACTGCCTTAATTTTGCTGGACCCCATGAAGAGTAGCTGCTGCCTTGGGATCCATAATAAATACAAATACCCCAGTTCATATTGAATGTAAAAGCACAATCTAATTTAAAACAGCATTTCCATTAGTGTTTCACATTGGGTTTAGTGATATTGTAGTAGACCAGCCATTATGGTAAACTTCAGATTTTAGCTGGTTTACCGCTGGTAATTGCACATGGACATTGCACATGCAAAATAAATGTGCATCTTGTTATCAGACTCAGGACTGGAGCATACCCAGGTCTGGGCGGCGGCCCTGGCAATCCCTGACTAGTGTGAAGGGCAAAGCAGTAATACAGGTCAACCACACCTTAATGACACCTTGACACTACAAAATCCCAATCAGTCCCCTGAGTTGTCAATCAACGGCCAAAAAAAGAGAGGTTGCCTGATGATATGGCCATCCTCAGCCAGATTCCTCAGCCAGATACCTCGCGTGACCCCCCCCCCCCCCCCCAGCTCACATCTGATGATGGTCCAGCCCACTGATTCAAACACATGGTTTTAGTTACCAAGATGCATGAAACAATGACTATAGCGTGCAACATATGACTAGCTGAACTACAATACTTGCCACAAGGTAAGAATTAGTAAAGTTATTAACCATGAATCCAAGGTCCACCTAGCTAGCCAACTAACGTTGCAATAGCTAGCTTCGCTACTGGTTAGATAGCTAGCTAACGGTAAACTCAACTCACCTGTCCAAATTCTGTTGCATTACCAATGCGCTCTCTTCCGACATGTGGCCAATAAAAGTAAAACAACAGTACACTCAAACGTGTTGAGTGTATTAATTACATATGCAGGTTAGGTAGCTTGGCCTTGTTGAAAGCGGCGAAGCTTTTTCTGTTGGCACGAAGTCGAAGAGGTTAACGTTAGCTAGCCGGCTAACTTGTCTAACCGAAATGAACTAGCTAAAGCTTGAACTATAACCCAGTTCCTTTGCAGTCATAACTAATGATTTTACAACTCGATGCTTCATCTACGGTTTCAGTTTAATAGTTTGCTAAAAACTCATTTTTAACGCTTTGGCGCGACCGCTTGACTCAATTGACTGGCTCTCTCTATGAGGTAACGCTCGGGAACTCCTGGTGCGTATTACGTCACCAACAATAACAAGCCCGTCAGAGGCTGAGAAATCACAGTTACAGGATGCCTGGGATATGTAGTCCGACCCGAGTTGTACTCCTTCATGTTGCCAAATAAATATCTAATTAATTAATGCTCTAACTTGTGCAGGCGGACCTACCTAAGAGGCACACAGCCTACTTGGGAAGACGAGCATCATGAAGATACACATATGGCTACAGAATACTTCGTATTGCGGTAGGTTGCATTTATTATAGCGCTCTGTAGCGTTATTACGCCACAAGCTTCGGGCAGTGCATATGAGTGCATCTCATTTAATGGCTCAGTTGTATCTTTATTCTTTAAATTTGCTTGGTTAAAATGACTGCAAAATGTTGCAACAGTTTTAGCAGTCGTGGAAGATATTGTGCAAATGTGATCTGGGATACACCCCCCCCCCCTCCCCTAATTACATGGGTCTGTGGTAGGTGGAGAAAATAAGCCTCGTCTAATGTAGCTATTAAAATATCGCCTAGTCAGACTACTCTATTCCAGCTGGCTGATAAGCGTTATTAGATTTCCCATTTGGTTCAGCACTGATTTTTTATTTTACCTTTTAACTTGTCAATACTACCTCAATTTCCTACTTGGAAGACAAACAATGTATTTTATTTCCATGTCTATAGTTGCAGGGGTTTTGTTTGAATTTAGAAAATGCTCAGTTAAATGTTTTGTTCCATGAAATAATCAAACAATGTGTACACTGCCATTTTATCTATTTCAAATATTCTCATTTAATTGAGACAGGTGGGTGTCCACCCCAAAGTGCTGCATGTCATGATACTCACCTGTCTCGATCAGTGAGAGAATTTGAAATAAACAATAGTGGCATACTAATTGCTGGATTACTTAATGGAGCAAAAAAATAGATCTCATTTTTAATGTAGCATTTTCTAAATTTAAATGACACCTCGCAACTAGACATGAACGTTTAGAAGACACTGGTTGTATTCCAAATCAGGAATTGAGGAGGTATTAAACTGGGTGGTTCGAGCCCTGAATGCTGATTGGCTGACACCCGTGGTATATCAGACCATATACCACGTATGACATTTATTTTGTACTGCTCTAATTACATTGGTAACCAGTTTAATAGCAATAAGGCACCTCGGGGGTTTGTGATATGGGCAATATACCACGACTAAGGGCTGTGTCCAGGCACTTTGCGTTGCGTCGTGCATAAGAACAGCCCCTAGCCGTGGTATATTGGCCATATACCACGTCTCCTCGGGCCTTATTTCTTAAACGGCTAATGGAGCATCACATTAGCCATTACTATCCCCAAGTTACATCTAGCTCACGAAAACCTGTGGTAGGTTAGCTTCGCCCACGGCTGTCTATGAACTACAATTCTGACGCTGTGTTTTACTGGTTTTAGAAACGTCAATTATTGCTTGCGAAATGGTTTGAAACGTAGATAAGGGCCTATCTTTCATATCAGCGATGAATAATCTTTCAAATAAAACAGATGCACTTACTGTGGCAGATTTGCACAGTTCCATATGCTGTGTTTTCCTCAAGTCAATGAACTACACTTTCTCCCCACTTACACACAGGTGTTTGTAGCACGCTAGATAGCTACTTAGCACAGGCCGCCTCCTAAACAAGCGCTGTAACATTGAGATATGGCCTTGGGAACACTAACCCTATTTACCGGCTATGAATGGGTTAACGATGATAGTCAATAAAAGTCATATTTAAATGCTAGCCTGATTTAATGCAAAAATGCATGGGTCTACATTCAAAACAAAAGCTGACCAAAACAATCGTATTTTTTTTCGACCAAACTTTGCATTCCGGACAAGTTACACTAATAAACTACATTTCCCTGAAGCCTCCTCATCCATGCGCCGCAGTCGATCAGCTGTTGAAGCAACTGCTGACTACCTCTGCACGAAGGGTAACTCATTTGTCATATCTTAACCCAGACGAGGCAAACAGAAATAGCGTTATTTACAGAGTCCCAAAGGGTGAAAGATAAAGGTAAATTGAGTTTCATGTCAAACAGAAAACCGACACGGGTGTGCATGCTGTTGCGGTGTTTGTTTGGTGATAACGTTACCTGTACAATTGTGGGTCGGATACGAATTTTTAATAGCCCGCTTGTGAATGTATCTAATGTCTGGTATAACCAACGCGAAAGGAAAATACGATTTTTTTGTTTTTATCGAAATTGGTGCATTGTTTTTCTTTTAGGCTGGTTAACTGCACCCGTATTTGGTTACTTGATGACCATGAACATGCAGCGTTTATGCATCGAGGAGAAAACAAGGATAAAGCACTGTACAAAATGCTGTGCAATATTTTACTTTTTACGAGAAGTCTACGTCACACCTGTTAGGAATAGGATATTCAAAAATCCTGAGAATTAAAATGATGTGCTCAACATACATTTGGCTGGCTACTGTGTGGGAGTCGTTTTAGCCTATTCTGAATACTTTCTAAATATCACACTGTGGCTTTATTAGGCCACAGTTATCTCGAATGGAAAATAAACCGTGCAGTATCCTGACTCATTCAAAGGTGCGCTTGCAAGCAGCATGATTTTAATATTAGTACATGTATTACCAGCGATGAGCCTAATTGTGTCTATAATTATGCTAACGGCCGTCCATAATAAACTTTTATAAAGAGTTTATGATAGCCTTAAAATACGAAATTAACAAAATGTAATAAATATTATTTTGATCAATGCAGGCAGGCATGAAAGAAGAGGCGCGACACTGCTCCTCTAGGCTTTTGTGAACATAGATATGCGTATAGGGCTGTCTCTGTTATAGCACCCATTTGCACCCTACTCAGACAATCTGCATATAAAAAAGGTGACAGAAAAATGTACCAAGTTTAATGCAGTAATTGAAGCTGCCTCTTATCGTAATCTTTATAACATTCATGCTTTTAGGGTGAAGCTTGTTAGCCTATGTAGCAAGCTGTTTTGTGAAGTCACTTAAACGTGTAGCTCATGTCTTGGCTACTACTAGGCCAATGCCATACAAAAGTGCATCATCTCTTATGCAGCTATCATTGTCACGGAAACCTAAAACAAAAAAAAGTCAATTTTGCTAAGAAGTGGGTGGGTCAAGGTGGTGTGTCTCTTTAACCTTGAAGGACGCAGCAGCTGTATTTTTTTGCAAATTAATTCAGGGTTGGTTCTAGGGAGAAAAATAAACAGGAACAAGAATCAGTCTCACATTGCAGTTCGGAGTTTCTGGGTAAAGGAAAACAAGACGTTGTGAATATCGGTGTCTCTCCCGCACACATCCGAGTGCTGGCGTCAGAAAGGGTGAAACTATTTCATCTCTTGCTGAAGTGCACTTTATTGTAATACACCAGCAGTATTAGATTTTTTTCTAAATGGGTGATCACTAATTCGCCTCCAGCAGCAGAAAAAGTCCCCACGGAGTTCTCTCTAAAATATCACAACAGCCCAGTAAGGCTAGTCTATGACATTCTCAATGGTAAATAACTTATCTGTTTTCCCCGTTTCAGCTCAGCAAACCATGCAGGATGATTTACTGATGGACAAAAACAAAGCTCAACCTCATCAGCAGCTAGATCCAGCAGTAGACCCTCCCTCCACCCCGACCCCTTCGGATCCCCCTACATTAGATGAGAGCCTGTCGAGTGTGAGCAACCAAGCAGCTTCAGCTCTCAACAAAGAGAAAGTGCAGATGGAGTCTCCGATCCTGCCAGGCTTGAGTTTTCATCAGCCGCAGGAAACCGGTGGCACCCTGTCCCCCTCATTTGGTAGCACTTGGTCTACTGGAACTACGAACACCGTGGACGACAATTTTAATCAAGGAATACCCTCGGTGAACGGAACAATGCTTTTCCAGAACTTCCCCCACCACATAAATCCGGTATTTGGAGGCAATTTCTCACCTCAGCTTGGCTTGGCACAGTCTCAGCATCCACAGCAGCAAGCCCAGCACCAGCCAGCGCAGCAACGGAGATCCCCTGTTAGCCCCAACCACGGTCCCTTTCCACAGAGAAACGCTTACAGTCACCAGTCTCTCATGAATAGCAAGGCTTCTTCACCTGCCTCATCTTCGGGTTGGAATAATCACCAAAATTCCACTTGGAGCACAGCCTCCAATCCATGGAGCGGTCTCCAGGCAGGCAGGGACCTGCGAAGAGCTGTGGGAGTTGGGGTTGGTGTGGGGGTCAGTGTAGGGGTGCCTCCTTCCATGAACCCCATCTCCCCGATGAAAAAGCCCTATTCTAGCAACGTTATAGCACCCCCAAAATTCCCGAGAGCTGGTCTCCTCACCCAGAAATCTTGGATGGAGGACAACGCCTTAAGGATGGACAACAGCAACAATATGCTGCCTTTTCAGGTATGTTTGGCCTAATAATAAGGAAACCTCAATCCAATTTTAAACATTTTCATAATAAACAATATTGGTATGTAAATTAAATGCAAGGGGCACAAGTGTTAGAATATGATGATGATGACTTGTCCACGTCATGAGAGAACTTCTGAAACTGTTGAAGTAGCCTATAGCCATATGTATGCTAATAGGTTGCATTTAAACAATGTTAAAGAAGTGTCATAATGGATTGTTTATTATGTGATTAGGCTATTATGATGTTATGATATTGATTAGTCTATTATGACCTTATAATAAGGTTTCTATGCATAATTTCCTATTTTCCATCGGTGTCAGCACAGAAATAGAATGAATAGAACGGCCCTCCCCATTCAAGTCAGTGATGGCATAAGGGTTGACTGACAGCCATTTTGTGTGTACTCATTGGAGCAAAGCAGGAAGTGTGCCCATCAATCATTTGTGCTGGGATTTGTTGAAGCAACTCAACTGACCTTAAAGAAAAACACATTTAGAATCATTTGAATGAACATTCTGTTACCATGTCAATTATTGCATCACAATACCAGGCACCCATTGCATGTGTACCCATGAGTTTACTTGTCAAATTGCCAGGATTAGAGGTTCCTAGCCCGTTCTATTAATGATATTTCTACGATCATCGTGATTATTGAAGAAAATTATTTAATAATAGCTCTTAAAGGGTGACATTTAGTCTAGTGGGTGGTAGGTCTTCGATACACTGCTCTCATATGATTATACTGTGTATCCAAATGATTACGTAAGTATCCGCTTCGCGATACATTATTAGTCATAATTGCATTGTAACAGTGACGTATGAAACATTGTTGAGAGTCCACCCCCTCTCTTGTTTTACTGTGCAAACGTTTGACTTTGTCACTATAGCCTGATGTGCCATAGACAGTAAGTAGTTCAGTTTATTCAGGCCTAGTTATTTTAAAAAGCTATAGACAAAAATTAAAGAATGCACTAGGCTACAGTCACTTGACAACCAAGTAATGAACAGTGCCGGTTCAGTAAACTGTGATTCTATAGATCTTTTTAAAATATTTTTTATATATATTTTTTTACTTTGAAAGGCTTATCTAAAAAAGGGGAAAGAAAAGGTCCCTTTCTGAGTCATTGACTAAATACTTTTACACTATTTTAAAGGAGAGTACTAGATTTCTGCCAATGTAAGTCATGTTTTCCATGCCTAGTTTTTTTTATTTTTTATTTTACCTTTATTTAACCAGGCAAGTCAGTTAAGAACAAATTCTTATTTTCAATGACGGCCTGGGAACAGTGGGTTAACTGCCTGTTCAGGGGCAGAACGACAGATTTGTACCTTGTCAGCTCGGGGGTTTGAACTCGCAACCTTCCGGTTACTAGTCCAACGCTCTAACCACTAGGCTACCCTGCCGCCCCAGTTTGCCGGGACTGCAGTGGAGATAACCTAGGAGTTATGTGTGCTTTTCGTCAGTGATAGGTGCTGTCTCAGCGCAGCCTTCTCTGATGTCTACAGCTACGTCAGACACACCAATGAAATGCCATCCTATCTGCCCATTTCTATTTTGCCTACCACTGGGCCTGAGACATCTCCTTTTTCAAAAGCAGATACAAAGGCATTGTTTAATGAAGATACAGCGACTTCAGAAACTATTCACAGCCTTTTACTTTTTCCAAATTTTGTTGTTACAAAGTGGGATTATTTGTCATTCATTGTCAGCAAACTACTCAAATGTACAAGTGGAAGAACTATTTTAACCTTTGTAGAAAATGTTTGATAAATTTCACCTGGTTAATATTGCCTGCTAACCTGGATTTCTTTAAGCTAAATATGCAGGTTTAAAAATATATACTTCTGTGTATTGATTTTAAGAAAGGCATAACCATGTTTATGGTTAGGTACACATTGGAGCAAGGACAGTACGCATTGGAGCAAGAACAATATGCACTGCATCGATTATATGCAACGCAGGACACGCTCGATAAACTAGTAATATCATCAACCATGTGTTAACTAGTTAACTAGTGATTATGATTGATTGATTGATTGTTTTTTATAAGATAAGTTTAATGCTAGCTAGCAACTTGCTTACTGCATTCGCGTAACAGGCAGGTTCCTCGTGGAGTGCAATGAGAGGCAGGTGGTTAGAGCGTTGGACTAGTTAACTGTAAGGTTGCAAGATTGAATCCCCCGAGCTGACAAGGTGAAAATCTGTCGTTCTGCCCCTGAACAAGGCAGTTAACCCACTGTTCCTAGGCCGTCATTGAAAATAAGAATGTGTTCTTAACTGACTTGCCTAGTTAAATAAAGGTGTAAAAAAAAAAACCGGACAAATCGGTGTCCAAAAATACCGATTTCCGATTGTTATGAAAACTTGTAATTCCGATTAATCGGTCGACCTCTACTGCTAACAATGCTCACTTTATGTCTGTAATTTCTTTTAAACTCATTGCAGCACAGTTTTCCCTGATGATACTTGTTGTTCTGTGAATAACTTTTGTCTCCCAAATCCTGAACAGCTAGTTACTAAATCATTGCAACTACAATGTCCAAATTAGGACTCACAGACAGCTTTTTGAGAGTGTTTTTCACTGAAAACATATGAATTTGTGATGTACCTTAGGGATTGCTAATTACTGATCCCTGTATCACTCATTTACAGATTCGGTGTCAGAAGAATGTTCACTGTGACTAGCAGGCAATGGTGTCATCTGTCATTAGTTGTCTTGTGTTCTCAAATATTGTCATAAATAGATCTATCTATATTAGTACCAGTCAAAATACACCTACTCATTCAAGGGTTTTTCTTTATTTTTACTATTTTCTACATTGTAGAATAATAAATGAAGACATCAAAACTATGAAATAACAGATGGAATCATGTAGAAAGCAAAAAAAGTGTTAAACAAAATCAGAATATATTTGAGATTCTTCAAAGTAGCCACCCTTTGACAGCTTTGCACACTCATTGCATTCTCTCAACCAGCTCTCATGAGGAATGCTTTTCCAACAGTCTTGAAGGAGTTCCCACATATGCTGAGCACTTGTTGGCTGACTTTCCTTCACTCTTGTGTTCCAACTCTGCCCAAACCATCTCAATTGGGTTGAGGTCATGTGATTGTGGAGGCCAGGTAATCTGATGCAGCTCTCCATCTCAGTCAAATAGCCCTTACACAGTCTGGAGGTAAGCGCAAACCAGATGGCGTGGCATGGTGTATCACTGCAGAATGCTGTGGTATCCATGCTGGTTAAGTGTGCCTTGAATTCTAAATAAATCACTGACAGTGTTTCTGGCAAAGCACCATCACACCGACTCCATGCTACACGGTGGGAACCACCACATGCGGAAATCATCTGTTCACCTACTCTGCGTCTCACAAAGACACGGAGGTTGGAACCAAAAATCTAAAATTTGGACTCACCAGACCAAAGGACAGATTTCCTCTGGTCAAATGCTCATGTTTCTTGCCCCAAGCAAGTCTCTTCTTCTTATTGGGGTCCTTTTAGTCGTGGTTTCTTAGCAACAATTCAACCATGAAGGCCTGATTCACGCAGTCCCCTCTGAACAGTTGACGTTGATGTCTGTTACTCTGAATTCTGTGACTCATTTATTTGGGTCTGAGGTGCATTTAACTCTAATGAAATCCTCTGTAGTAGAGGTAACTCTGGGTCTTCCTTTCCTGTGGCGGTCCTCAGTCAGGTTCATCATACCGCTTGGTTTTTGCGACTGCACTTGAAGCAACTTTCAAAGTTCTTGACCTTTTCTGGGTTGCCTAACCTTCATGTCTTAAAGTAATGATGGACTGTCATTTCTCTTTGCTTATTTGAGCTGTTCTTGCCATAATATGCACTTGGTCTTTTACCAAATAGGGCTATCTTCTGTATACCCATTAAACCCATTAAGAAGGAAAGAAATTCCACAAATGAACTTTTAACAAGGCACACCTGTTAATTTAAATGCATTCCATGTGACTGCCTCATGAAGCTGGTTGACAGAATGCCAAGAGTGTGCAAAGTTCTCATCAAGGCAAAGGGTGGCTACTTTGAAGAATCTCAAATTAAATATATTTAGATTTGTTTAACACTTTTTTGGGGGGCACTACATGCTTCCATACGTGTTATTTTATAGTTTTGATGTCTTCACTATTATTATACAATGTAGAAAATAGTAAAAATTAAAAATCCTTGAATGAGTAGGTGTGTCAACTTTTGACTTGTGCTTATATACTAACCATTCAAAAGTTTGGGGTCACGTAGAAATTTGCTTGTTTTTTTTTGTCCGTAAAATATGATTTCAAATTGATCAGAAATACAGTGTGGACATTGTTAATGTTGTAAATGACTATTGTAACTGGAAACTGTTTTTGAAATGTTTTAAAATTGAATTTATGCATTGGCGTACAGAGATCCATTATCAGCAACCATCACTCCTGTGTTCCAATGGCACGTTGTGTTAGCTAATCCAAGTTTACCATTTTAAAAGGCTAATTGATCATAAGAAAACCCTTTTGCAATTAAATTAGCACAGCTGAAAACTGCACATGAATTACTTAAAAATCATACAATGTGATTATCTGGATTTTTGTTTTAGATTCCGTCTCTCACAGTTGAAGTGTACCTATGATAAAAATTACAGACCTCTACATGCTTTGTAAGTAGGAAAACCTGCAAAATCGTCAGTGTATCAAATACTTGTTCTCCCCACTGTATATGCGCAACATTGAAAAATGTAAAATATTTTGCTGAGTTAGTTCATATAAGGAAGTCAGTCAATTGAAATAAATGCAATAGGCCCTAATCTATGGATTTCACATGACTATGTATCTCCACCCACTGGGTAGCCAGGCCCAGCCATTAAGAATTTGTTTTTTCCCACAAAGGGCTTTCATTACAGACAGAAATGGTCCTCAGCAGTGGCCTTTTATTGTCCACAGCACTAGGTGCATCTGTGTTATGATCATGCTGTTTAATCAGCTTCTTGATATGCCACACCTATCATGTGGATTGATTATCTTGACTGAGGATAAAATGCTCACTAACAGGGATGTAAACATGTGTGCACAACATTTTAGAGGTTTTTGTGCATATTGAAAATTCCTGCAATCTTTTATTTCAGCTCATGAAACATGGAACCAGAACTTTACATGTTGCATTTTATATTTTTGTTCAGTATAATACATATCTCCACTATAGGCTACTGTGAACATGCTCCAACCTCAAATGGGTGAATCCGCTCTCGTACTCACTGAGTGGGCAGTATTTGTTCATTCACTCAAAAGGAAGAACCACGGGGAAGGTAGTGTGAGCCAAAATGTGAAACTGTTGCAGGGATCAACGTGCCAATGGAACCTGGTGAAATTCAAGCCTGATTGAAACATATTGAGTAGATGAAGATAACTATTGTCTGTTATTCTCTTTTTAACCCCTCTCCCTTTGCTACTATTTATCTCACTTTTTATTTCATTTAGTGAGCCTCTAATCTTTTTGCTCTCTATTTAGCTAGCTCGTGGAGGTAGTTATGACAAAGACAAGGTCAAGGGGGCACATGTCAGAGGCTGAGTGCCCTGGTTGCTAAAGTGAAATTCAGGCAAAGGAGAAATCAAACCAAGCACAAACTGTTGGAGAAGAGTGGTTTAAAGTCACTTCAGAGTATCACCAGTGTCATATTCTTTAGGGCACACTAGCAAAGCATTTTATGCCAAAATTGTGGAAAACTTATTCTCGTGGACCATAAATCAAAATCAGTATGTAGGACCATGTTAGATATCTTCTTAGCTTGAGAAAAGTTAATGGATTGGTTAAGAGATGGCTGAGTTATTGATAAATCATGAAATCAGATTTTACATGTCCATTTAAATCCTTTGTAAATCCACTTCACAATGGTCTATCAACTCTAAACATTTTATGGTTATCAAATACATTACCATTACAATGTTAAGTTTGGGATTGATATCTTAAAAATAAGGAAACTATTAACAATTCACTTTTTGGACAATGTAACGCTAATTCTTAAAATAATCATAAAAAATCGTCTTCCAATGGACTTAGTCAGATTCACTCAAAATGTAATCTTTGAACTCATCACAATAATCCTTAAAGAGTTTGATAATATAACGTTATTGCAGTCAAAGATGGCCACACTATACCAGTAGATCAGGGGTCTCCAACCTTTTCTAGCATGAGAGTTACTTAAACATTTTTATAACATTTTTTTCTAATAGCTTTCAAATAAGCACGTTCTTCTCCTCTCCTCTGCAACACTTTCTCCTTCATGCTATGTAAAATAATGGTTAACTTCTTATGGCGGAACCCTCGACAACATTCCGCTGAAAAGGCAGCATTTTTAAGAAATATCTAACTTTCACACATCAACAAGTGCAATACACCAAATTAAAGAAACTTCTTGTTAATCTACACATCGTGTCCGATTTCAAAAAAGCTTTACAGCGAAAGCACAACATATGATTATGTTAGGTCAGAGCCAAGTCACAAAAACACACACACACATTTTTCCAGCCAAAGATAGGAGTCACAAAAAGCAGAAATATAGATCAAATTAATCACTAACCTTTGATCTTCATCACTAACCTTTGATCTTCATCAGATGGCACTCATATGACATTGTTACACAATACATGTTTTGTTTGATAAAGTGCATATTTATATCCAAAAATCTGTTTACATTGGCGCAGTAATGTTTTGCTTCCAAAACATCCGGTGATTTTTGCAGAGAGCCACATCAATTTACAGAAATATTCATAATAAACATTGATAAAAGATACAACTATTATACATGGAACTAGATAAACTTCTCCTTAATGCAACCACGGTGTCAGATTTTAAACATTCTTTACAGAAAAAGCAAACCATGCAATAATCTGAGTACGGCGCTCAGACGACAAAACAAGCCAAAGAGATATCCGCCATTTTGGAGTCAACATTAGTCAGAAATGGCCTCCCGGGTGGCGCAGTGGTCTAGGGCACTGCATCGCAGTGCTAGCTGTGCCACTAGAGACTCTGGGTTCGCGCCAATTGTCCGTGGGGCGACGCACAATTGGCCTAGTGTCGTCCGGGTTAGGGAGGCTTTGGCCGGTTGGGATATCCTTGTCTCATCGCGCAATAGCTACTCCTGTGGCGTGCCGGGCGCAGTGTACGCTAACCAGGTCGCCAGGTGCACGGTGTTTCCTCCGGCACATTGGTGCGGCTGGCTTCCAGGTTGGATGCGCGCTGTGTTAAGAAGCAGTGCGGCTTGGTTGGGTTGTGTTTCGGGAGGACGCATGGCTTTCGACCTTTGTCTCTCCCGAGCCCGTACGGGAGTTGTAGCGATGAGACAAGATATTAACTACTAACAATTGGATACCACGAAATTGGGGAGAAAAGGGGGTTAAAAAAATAAATTTAAAAAAACAGTCAGAAATAGCATTATTAATATTCACTTACCTTTTGATGATCTTCATCAGAATGCACTCCCAGTAATCCCAGTTCCACAATAAATGTTTGATTTGTTAGATAAAGTTAATCATTTATGTCCAAATTCCTCCTTGTTGTTAGCTCGTTCAGCCCAGTAATCCAACTTCATGACGCGCGATCACTAGGTGCAGACAAAAAGTCCAAAAGTTCCGTTACAGTCCGTAGAAACATGTCAAACCATGTATAGAATCAATCTTTTAGGATGTTTTTAACAAATCTTCAATAATGTTCCAACCGGAGTATTCCTTTGTCTTCAGAAATGCAATGGAACGCGAGCTAACTCTCATGTGAACGAGCGTCACGAGCTTGTGGCACTCTGCCAGACCACAGAGCCCTTATGAGCCCCTCCTTTACAGTAGAAGCCTCAAACAAGGTTCTAAAGACTGTTGACATCTAGTGGAAGTCTTAGGAAGTGCAATTTGACCCCATAGACACTGTTTTCAATAGGCCAAGCATTGAAAAACTACAAACCTCAGATTGCCCACTTCCTGGATGGATTTTTCTCAGGTTGTCGCCTGCCATATCTGTTACACAGACATCATTCAAACAGTTTTAGAAACTTCAGAGTGATTTCTATCCAAATAATAATATGCATATATTAGCAACTGGGACTGAGTAGCAGGCAGTTTACTCTTGGCACGCTTTTCATCCAAACATGAAAATGCTGCCCCCTATCCCAAACAGGTTAATAAACAACCTTTAGGGGAGTCCTATAAAATCTCTGATTTTGTTTCTCCCAAAATCAGTTTTCTGTTTTTATTTTTCTGGGCCCCAAAAAAATGTCACACTCAAATGTACAATTGTTCATAGAGAAACAACGGAATTGGATGTTCTGAGTCTATGTTGATGCTTAAATCACATCAGAATAAAAACATTTTTAGGTCTTGAAGATAAATAACAAATGTAGATTTTTGTTGTGTATTAATTCCCCTTGAATTGCGCATCTGGCCCATTTTATATGCATCTACGAGTAGGCTTGGGCGGTATCCAGTTTTCATACCAACCTTGTGCCATACCGGGATATTTGGTAATACCGGCACTGAGCACAAGGGGTGCATATTGTATTTAGAAGATTAGCAATGCTAACAAGTTCATGTCATATCCCATAGAGAATGCTAACTAAATGCTAATGATCGCATTGCTAACATTTTATATACGGTCTCTGACCTAATGTATTTGCAGCTCAAAGGTATACAAGTAACTCAAATTATTTTTACAGTGTGCTGCACACATAAAATGCATATTAGACTGCAAGGCTCTTGATCCTGGAGGGGATTCTCTGCTGTTACCAAGTGAAACTTGATTTTGGAAGAAGCTAACCACTTTAGCTAAATTAGCAAACCAAATGCACAACCTTTTGTATTTTTTTGGTCAGTTAACTTAATAGTTGTAAGATATCTAGCTGATAAGCATTTAGATGTGAATTCCACACTGTTGCTAGATCACCTGGCTGCACAACAGTGAGTGACTTAAAAGGCTCCAGTCTCTCGTTTTTGTGTGCTCAGCCAGGTTCATAATGAAAAATTGTGACAGGTGAAATTAAGTATGCACTCTATCTCCCAACTTATTGCACAAGTTGACTGCAGATATTTACTTAAATGTAGCTACAAATATTCACATTCATAAAAACGTCAAATTTGTTTCAACGCTATTGAGGGTATTTAAAAACC